>NC_091957.1:18661652-18773660 GCF_031021105.1 Erythrolamprus reginae | reverse complement strand
CTAGAAAAGTTCATAAGTAGAGGCGTTCTTAGGTAGAGGTACCACTGTAGTCCTCAACTCATGGCTACAATTGACCCCAGTGTTTCTGTTGAAGTAGAAACATTGGTTAAGCGCCTTTTGCCCCTTTTTTAACCCTAACATTTCCTTGCCAGCATTGTTAAACAAATCACTTCAGTGGCTAAATTTCTTCATTATTATTATTATTAATATTATTATTATTATTATTATTATTATTATTGAACTGTTCTCTATTTATTTATTTATTTATTTATTTATTTATTTGAAAACGAATAATTTTATGTACAGATACGAGTTACATACAAGAATATACACACAACTTTAAAAACAAGAGAGATGATCTTGCACTCTCTTTATTTAAGTATTTTAACTTATACATTTCTAAATTGTTTCTGAACCGTTCTCATTGGTTCAAATTATAACCAGCCAATCCAAACGCGCCTCCTATCTTTTTCACCAGCCAATCAAAACGCACCTCCTATCTTATTGATTGATTGATTTGATTTGTATGCCGCCCTTCGCTGAGGATTTGTGCGGCTAACGGCATATAATAGAACAATACAGTACAATGGCAAATCTAATTAAATTTAAAATTGCAGTCTAAAAATCCAATATTTAAAAACTATCATACCAGTTCAATCCTACATCATATATCTCTCGTTCACCGTACCACACTTAGCTAACTCCATATAAACGGACCATATAAGAGATTCCTAGAGAGGCCCTACGGAGGCTTCTCTCCACCTTTTTGTCCCTGTTTTCTCCCAGGAGATTCCTAGAGAGGCCCCACGGAGGCTCCTCCCTGCCTTTTCCGGTTCAAGTTATCACCAGCCAATCCAAATGCGACTCCTATTTTCTTCACCAGCCAATCCAAACACGCCTCCTATCTTTTTCACCAGCCTTTATTTATTTATTTATTTATTAGATTTGTATGCCGCCCCTCTCCGTAGACTCGGAGCGGCTCACAACACAGTAAAAACAATTCCTGACAAATCTAATAATTTACAATTTACAATTTAAAATAGTTAAAAAAAAACCATTTTTAAGCAGACATACCTACAAACATGCCATACATAAATTATATAGGCCCGGGGGAGATATCTCAGTTCCCCCATGCCTGACGACAAAGGTGGGTTTTAAGGAGTTTGCGAAAGGCAAGGAGGGTAGGGGCAGTTCTAATCTCTGGGGGGAGCTGGTTCCAGAGAGTCGGGGCCGCCACAGAGAAGGCTCTTCCCCTGGGGCCCGCCAACTGACATTGTTTAGTTGACGGGACCCGAGAAGGCCCACTCTGTGGGACCTAACTGGTTGCTGGGATTTGTGCAGCAGAAGGCCGTCCCTGAGATAATCTGGTCCGGTGCCATGAAGGGCTTTATAGGTCATAAACAACACTTTGAATTGTGACCGGAAACTGACCGGCAACCAATGCAGACTGCGGAGTGTTGGTGTAACATGGGCATATTTGGGAAAGCCCATGATTGCTCTTGCAGCTGCATTCTGCACGATCTGAAGTTTCCAAACATTTTTCAAAGGTAGCCCCATGTAGAGAGCGTTACAGTAGTTGAGCCTCGAGGTGATGAGGTGATTTCAAAGCAATCGGTGAAGGACTTTCGGATGTTTGAGGTTTTGAAAAAACAAACATTTAATATAGATTATTAATTTTTGGGTCACAAGGCTGGCCAGCCACTCCTATCCAGTCACATGACCATCAAGCCACACCCACAAAATAAGCCACACCCACAGCATGGCAGTAAAAATTTGGCAGCCTATCACTTCCAGTTCTGTAATTCTCTATCCTTTTCCTTTAAGCTTCTTCTGGTTGGTCCAAAGCGGAATTCTCAGGATCTGCACGTTTAGCTGCCGTAATCACATTTCCTCGGCTTCCTTTTCCTAATTCATTCTCTGTCCCTGAACTAACTTGGTTTTTTTATTTTCCCTCTTTTTTTTCTTCTGTTTTTCTCCTGATCCTCATGCCCTCTTTCACCGCGTAGTTAAGAACTGAAAGGATGATCCAATCCCAGGTAACTGAAGACTTCTTTCGGGGTTCTTTCCTTTGCCTGCTTCCTCCCTTTCTCCACAGCCTTCCCTCCTTCCGAGGTCGGTAAAAAGAGGACCCAGATTGACAGAGGACCCCTATGAGGATCCATATGACAACATATGCTGACTCTGTAAACCGCTTAGAGGGGGCTGTAAAGCACTGTGAAGCGGTATATAAATCTAAGTTCTATTGCTACCATCTCTCCATCCATTCATCCATCTATAATTTTCCTTCCTCCCTCCCTCCCTCCCTCCCTCCCTCCCTCCTCCTCCTTCCTCCCTCCCTCCCTCCCTCCTTCCTCCTCCTTCCTTCCTCCCTCCCTCCTCCTCCTTCCTTCCTCCTCCTTCCTTCCTTCTTTCTTTCTTTCTTTCTTTCTCCATCCATATCTATCTTATCTATTCATCCATCCATCTCTCTCTATATATATTCCCTTCCTTCTTTATTTATCTGTTTTTCTTTCCATCCATATCTATCTTATCTATTCATCCATCCATCTCTCTATATATATATTCCCTTCCTTCTTTATTTATTTATTTTTCTTTCCATCCATATCTATCTATCCACCCATCCCCCTCTTGGTCTGTCTGTCTCTATCTATCTATCATCTGTCTATGTCTATCTATCATCTACCTATATCTCTATCATCTAGCTATCTGTCATCTATCTATTTCTATATCATGTATCTATCTATCTATATCATCTATCTATATCTATCTATCTATTTCTCTATCGTGTATCTATCTATCCTTCCATCCATCCATCTATCTATCCATCCATCTATCTAATTTATCTATTTCTCTGTCAGGTATCTATCTATTCACCCATCCATCTATCCTATCCTATCCTATCTATCTATCTATCTATCTATCTATCTTCTACTATCTATCATCTCTCTATCTCTCTATCTCTCTATCTATCTATCTATCTCTCTAACTATCTCTCTATCTCTCTATCTCTATCTATCTATCTATCTAACTATCTCTCTATCTATCTCTCTATCTATCTATCTCTCTATCTCTCTATCTCTCTATCTATCTATCTATCTATCTCTCTAACTATCTATCATCTCTCTATCTATCTATCTATCTATCTATCTATCTCTCTAACTATCTCTCTATCTCTCTCTCTCTCTATCTATCTATCTATCTATCTATCTAACTATCTCTCTATCTCTCTATCTCTCTATCTATCTCTCTAACTATCTATCTATCTATCTATCTATCTATCTCATCTTTCTATCCCTTTCCTCCCCCACCCCACCCCGGTGATGCTATGGTTATAATGTGGTTGAAGGCAGATTGACTCAGCCTTCCCTCCTTCCGAGGCCAGTAAAACAAGGACCCAGGGCAATATATGCTGATTCTGTAAACTGCTTAGAGAGGGCTGCTAAGCCCCTTGAAAAGCGCTATATAAGTCCAAGTGTAATTGATATTGAAGGCACCAGATCGCTGCGATTCCCTGGGGCATCTGATTTAGCCACTGTGAATGGTCGCATCTCCTCGAGAGCACAGCTGCCGAACGGTTGCTTCTGAATCCTAGTGTTGGGGGTTGCAAAACCCTTCCATTTCCAGCCCCAACTGGGGGATAAAACAATATGCTGTAGCTGAACAGACTAAGGATGCTAGACAGATGAATATCTAGTACAGTGGAACCTCTACCTAAGAACGCCTCTACTTAAGAACTTTTCTAGATAAGAACCGGGTGTTCAAGATTTTTTTGCCTCTTGTCAAGAACCATTGTCTACTTAAGAACCTGAGCCCGGAAAAATTTCCCAGGAAATTTGAGAGCAGCACGAAGGCCCAGCCAGTTTCCTTCCATTCCCCCTGGGTTTCTCTCTCTGGCGCAGTGTATGGGAGGCGCCTGCTCCTCCTCTCCGCCTCAGAGTCCCTTTATTTTTTTTAAAGCCTTAAAGTTTTGGATTTTTGGGATTCCCTTCACCTTATCTTCTTCCTTTGGCAGCGACTGTCCTCCTCTTCGTCCTCGCCCTCGTCCCACCCAAATTCCAAGCTTTTATTTCTTTCCTAATGGGTTTGCACGCATCATTTGCTTTTACATTGATTCCTATGGGAAAAATTGCTCCTTCTTGCAAACTTTTCTACTTAAGAACCTGGTCAGGGAACGAATTAAGTTCTTAAGTAGAGGTACCACTGTATTTAGATTTTTTTTTCTTCTATTTTCCTCCCCCAAAAGTAAGGTGTGTCTTATACTCTGGTGCATCCTATACTCCGAAAAATATGATACTCCTTGACATAATAGCCACGTGGTTATGTAATTACAGGACCTGGTGATTTGATTCTGTGCTTTCCATTCTTAATAACTGGACAGATAGATTTTTTTCCCTCTATGGTGTTTGCTCTCTTCGCTAGAACAAAATGAAAAGAAAACAAGAATTGGGTCGATGCCAGAACAGAGAATGGTGGGATGTGGTTGGCGGTTTGCGTTTCCTAAGATAAGAGCTGGGTGCCGCTGCTCCTACTTCTACCTATTGAGATGGTTGGTGTTAAATTATGTGCAAAGTAACCCTTGAATAACAAGGACATGCACATGGAAACGTTCATGAGAGCAGTTATGAATAATTATTCATACACTCACTTGAGATAAAGTTTACTTTAAGAAATAGCACAATACAATAAACAGACCAGGTCATACACGTAATATTCAGAAAAACAGTCCAAAGAATATTTATTTATTTATTTATTTATTATTTAGATTTGTATGCCGCCCCTCTCCAAAGACTCGGGGCTGCTCACAACAAGATAGAACAAATCATAAATAATCCAAATAACTTTAAAATATTTAAAGATTCAAAAGAACCCCATATACTAACAGACACACACACAAGCATACCATGTATAAATTGAACATGCCCAGGGGAAGATGTTTCAATTCCCCCATGCCTGACAGCAGAGGTGGGTTTTAAGGAGTTTACGGAAGGCAGGAAGAGTAGGGGCAATTCTAATCTTTGGGGGGAGTTGGTTCCAGAGAGCCGGTGCCGCCACAGAGAAGGCTCTTCCCCTGGGGCCCGCCAACCGACATTGTTTAGTTGACGGGACCCGGAGAAGGCCCACTCTGTGGGACCTAATGGGTGCTGGGATTCGTGCGGCAGGAGGCGGTCTCGGAGATATTCTGGTCCAATGCCATGAAGGGCTTTAAAGGTCATAACCAACACTTTGAATTGTGACCGGAAATTGATCGGCAACCAATGCAGACTGCGGAGTGTTGGTGAAACATGGGCATACCTAGGTAGGCCCATGACTGCTCTCGCAGCTGCATTCTGCACAATCTGAAGTTTCCGAACACTTTTCAAAGGTAGCCCCATGTAGAGAGCATTACAGTAGTCGAACCTTGAGGTGATGAGGGCATGAGTGACTGTGAGCAGTGACTCCCGGTCCAGATAGGGCCGCAACTGGTGCACCAGGCGAACCTGGGCAAATGCCCCCCAATTACAAAGTCTTTTTACCAGTTGTCTTTGTCATTCCCACTACACAAAGATATCAAGGTATAAACACAGTTTCGATACAACAAAGAACAGAATGTCAAAGAAAGCATGTCAGAGAGAGGGAGAGCTGTGATCTCTAGCTCCCTCTTATGGCAGCCTGCAACATAATCAACCAATTAGAAATAGCATGCAGTTAAAGCTACATGCATTAACACAGTTAAACCTACAGACGTGCATTATTGCCAGCCCAACTGATTGGACAGAGTCCTAAGCAGTTGGGTTTGACAACTATCCCTTAAGGTGGCCTACCTTAAGGGATAGTTGTCAAACCCAACTCTTAGGACTTTCCAGCTCGTAACTCAAAACGGGGCAACGGGGTATGTGGAAGCCCATCTTATTTTAAGAACGTCTTCACTCATTCATGGATTCTTTTTCCTTCCTTCTCCAGATGCCCACCCATTCTCCATGCACCGGTCAGCCCCTTCCTTATGCAGCCTGCAGACCATCCACGAAGAGCCTTTCTCCGCCAATGAGAACCAGCCTTCCAGTTACTTCCTTCTGCCTGTCCTCCCCGTCGGCGACCCCAAAGAAGACTCTGTGCCTCATCCTTCCTGGGAAGCGGATCCAGGTGGGAAAGACCACCTTGGGCATCTTGAGAGAACTTCTCGTTGGCAGCACCAGCCCGATTCGGAGAAGATGCTTCTCGCTCCCAGCGTCTCGGGAGAGGAAGAAGGAATGGGAAGCACTGAAGAAGAGCAGAGAAGAACTCCTTGCCATGGAGGTCTTCTCCATTCTCAAGTGCAGCACAACCGCACGTCGGACAATTGCTGGCTGCCTCCGGCTGAAAATAGCCCGGAGAAGACAGACAGGTTGGTTCAACAGATGAACGGCGATGGAAAGGACAGATTAGGATCACCAAACCAAAGCGAAAAGGACAGCGGCGTCACGCCAACTCCCCTTCCCACAACTCCCAAAGGAGCCGTCCCCGTGGCAATTACGGCAGTTGCGAGGAGATCCAAAGAGGAAGGATCCCAACGGCGTGACCACGGAGTCTCCCTGAAGCATCTCGATCACTCTTCTCCCGCACCGGAAGTTTATTGGGACGCTACGGTCCATGACCGGATCTGGAGCAAGCTCGATTTCAGCACCCACCGGGACAGCATGTCCTCCTCTTCCAGCATGTCTTCCAACGATACCGTCATCGACCTCTCCTTGCCCAACCTTGCGCGGAAAAGCCTTCCCAACCTCGGTGCTCACAAGACCTTGGATGTCGCCCCCCAGAGAAGAGCGGTCCGGCCCTGGTCTGCTAGCTCCGCCTCCGAGCGTGAAGCCCCCACGGTGACCAAGAGCAAATCCAACCCTAATTTGAGGTTGGATCAACCGGCGGACGATGACGACGACTTGCGCCCCAGGCCGCTCGGATTCTCCTCAGTCTCCAGGAGACACACCTGGAACCGGTTGTATGTGGAGAGCCTCAAGCAGCTGCGCCCCAAGTCGGAAGAGCGGAAGGACCTCGATGGGAACCCCGCCAAGTCCAAGAGCCTCGGAGACCTGACCTCGGATGACATTGCGTCGACTTCGGAGAGCAAGTACCGGAGCATCAGCCGAAGTCTTGCCACCCGTTCGGTCAGGGCCCAGCACCACCATCGCGGTGGGGCCTTCAGAACTTCAGGGAGGTCTCCGGACGAGCTGACCGAGCGCCTGAAGAAACTGACCTTTTTCCAACAGGTGGATGACATCACTTCCCCCACCTGTCTGGAACCTCCCAAGGCTGAGGAAGAGGAAGAAGAGGAAGAGGAAGAGACGGTCCTGGTCCGAAGGTCTTCCTCTCGGAGTCAAAGCCGGGTGAGGTACATCGCTAACCGCGCCCGGCAAGCTCAAGAAAGGCAGAAGCTCAAAAGTTTGGCCTTGAGCAAAGGGAGTCCCATCGAAGAGCGGGGCATCCCCGAAGGCGCCTGCTGTTTTCCGGGGGGGCCTTACACGGACCCAGCTTCCCCCGGCTTGTTTACATCCCAGCTCGAGATCCCGACGGGCTTGAACCCCGAGGCCGACGTCGTCTTCACCTTCAGACTCTGACGGTGGGAAGGGCTGAACCCAAATATCCATGTTTACATTGCTGTCGGAGCAAAACCAACCGTCCCTCTTCCCTAGTTGTCTTTATATATACATATATGTATATATCTGCCTCGTGCAGGAAACCCTCGTTCAATGAGGGAGGTACCCTCCTCCTCCTCCCCACAAACTACATTCCCTCCTGGCACTGATGAAGTTACCTAGTTGGGTGATGAAACATCTGCAAGAAAACCACCAGGCTCAGAGATCACCAAGGACCCCACATTCCTCCTCTTCCTCTTCCTCCTCTTCCCCTCCTCTTTCTCTTCCTCCTTCTCTTCCTCCTTCCTCCTCTTCCTCCCCTTCCTCCTCCTCTTCCTACTCCTCTCCTCCCTCCTCTTTCTCTTCCTCCTTCTCTTCCTCCTCTCCCTTCCCTTCCTCCTCTCCCTCCTCTTTCTCCTCTCCCTCTCTCCCCCTCCTCCTCTTCCTCCCTTTCCTCCTCTTTCTCCTCCTCTTCCTCCCTTTCCTCCTCTTCCTCCCCTCCCTCCTCCTTTTCTCCACAAACTACATTCCCTCCTAGCACTGATAAAGTTACCTAGTTGGGTAATGAAATGTCTGCAAGAAAACCACCAGGCTCAGAGATCACCAAGGACCCCACATTCCTCCTCCTCCTCTTCCTCCTCCAATAGACTACTTTTATGTTTGTGAGAAACAGTAATAATAATAACGATAATGCAGTCTGTAGCATGGGCAACTCCCAATTTTCCCAGGATGATCCTGAGAAGCACGTCCAAGGAGCTGCACAATCCTCCCATTCCTTCCTTCCTTCCTTCCTTCCTTCCTTCCTTCCTATCTATTTATCTAGGAAGGAAAGAAGGAAAGAAAGAAAAGAAAGATTGTCGTCAACTTGGTTTCTCTAGGTGTTAGGAAGAAGGAAGGAAAAAGAAAGAAAGAGAGAGGAAGGAAGGAAGGAAGAAAGAATTAATGAACTGTCACCAACTTGTTTTTTTTAGGTGGAAGGAAGGAAGGAATGAAAAAGAGAAAGAAAGACTGTCACCAATTTGATTTATCTAAGTGTTAGGAGGAAGGAAAGAAGAGAACGAAAGACAGAAAGAAAGAAAGAGAGAGAGAGGAAGGAAAGAAGAAAGAAAGGAAGAAAGAAAGGAAAAAAGAAAGAACTGTCACCAAGTTGGTTTTTTTAGGTGTAAGGAAGGAAGGAATGAAAAAGAGAAAGAAAGACTGTCACCAATTTGATTTCTCTAGGTGTTGGGAGGAAGGAAAGAAGAGAAAGAAAGACAGAAAGAAAGAAAGAGAGAGAGAAAGGAAGGAAGGAAGAACTGTCACCAAGTTGGTTTTTCTAGGTGTAAGGAAGGAAGGAAAAAGAGAAAGAAAGACTGTCACCAATTTGATTTCTCTAGGTGTTAGGAGGAAGGAAAGAAGAGAAAGAAAGAAAGAAAGAAAGAAAGACTCTCCAACTTTCCTTTCCTAACATTCCTTCTCCAGCTGGCTTTGAGCCCTAGTGCTTTAAAACAGAAAAGCCCTTGATCTGGATGCCCCGAAGCCCCTTTTCTCTTTCCCCATCGGGGATTTTCAAAGGCCCTGGCACCGGTCATTTTCCTCATTAAACAGATGTAAATTCTACAATGTCCTTCTTTTTCTTTTTTTAAGAGAAGCCAAGACCACAAAACAACCAGAAACAGTGGAAAGCAGCTAGGAATAAGGGAAAAATTTCTCTTATTTTAGAACCTCCTTCTTCTCAACCAAGGTTTCTGCCCCCTTCATTTTCAGAATTATTCTTAATTTTTTTTTAAAAAAAAAAGAAAAAACAAATTTGCACAAAAATTTGCATGCATTCCTGTGTGCATTTCTCTAAACCAATGCATTTTTGTACTCCTGTTTTCCCCCCTAAGATAAAAAGTGTTTGTTGCTATGATGTTCGCGAATCCGACGTCTCTTTTGAAAATCCCGTTCTAAGTTTGACTTAAGGGGTGGATGGAGGTCGAGGCAGCAAGTATAACAAGTGAGATCCTTCGTTCTTAGTTCATAATCACCAAAGATGGTATTCCTCCCCCGGAAATACCTTTCTGGATGTTTATTGCTTGTCTATTTTGCACTTCCATGCAATATATATATATATATTTTAATAAATCAATGTTTTAAAAAGAAAATTAGAAACCTATTAAAACTCTGCTCGGAGTTCAACCCGAGATTAAACTCCTTCTTAAACCTGTTTGCTTGACTCCCCCCTTGCCTAATTAATGTATTATAATTAATCCCATTTTTTCCCCAATAAGATAAAAAAAAGAGAGATTATATTAAGAGATCATATAAATGGAATTTTATTTTTTAGCTCTTGTTAACGTGTGGTGGGAGAGTATGAAATAGTCCGAGGGATGGATTTTGTTGTCATCGTTGGTTGTTGGTTTCCTCTTTCTAAACTGCAAATAATTTAAAATCTATTTGTAAAAACCACTTGACACAAGTCCAGAAATAAAGATTATTTAACCTACTTTGCCTTTGGGTGCTTTGTCCGCAGCTCCAAGCAAATATCAGAAGTTTGAGTCAAAATAAATTAAATTATGGTGATAATATTCATATTATTTGTCTTTCTTCTCAGTTGGGAAACCCTGGCATCTTATTATAAGGTGCTAGGAATTACTCTATGAATACTCACACTCTATGTAACTCAGGTTTGCTTTCAGTATTTTAGTTTATTTTTCAGTAAAGCATCTTAGTTTAAGAGAACAGATGGTGATCACATTTGATGATGTTGACCTGCATAGATTGATGGCTTCTGTAGAACTTCATGTCTAAGTGATGTATAGAATAGAATAAGAATTAGAATAAGAATAGAATAGAATAGAATTCTTTATTGGCCAAGAGTGATTGGGCGCACAAGAAATTTGTCTTCGGTGCAGACGCTCTCAGTGTACATAAAAGAAAATATACATTTGTCAAGGATCATGAGCTACAACACATAATGATTGTGATAGGGGTCAAATAATCAAGAAATAATTTTAATAAAAATCTTAAGGATACAAGCAACACGTTACAATCCTACAGTCCTAAGTGGGAAGAGATGGGTGATAGGAATGATGAGAAAAAAACTAGTAGTAATAGTAGTGCAGACTTAGTAAATAGTTTGACAGTGTTGGGGGATGCTTGGCTGCATAGCTAGAGGTATAACAAGCAGGAAGAGGGAGATTGTGATCCCCTTATATAGAGCGCTGGTGAGACCACATTTGGAATACTGTGTTCAGTTCTGGAGACCTCACCTACAAAAAGATATTGACAAAATTGAACGGGTCCAAAGACGGGCTACAAGAATGGTGGAAGGTCTTAAGCATAAAACGTATCAGGAAAGACTTAATGAACTCAATCTGTATAGTCTGGAGGACAGAAGGAAAAGGGGGGACATGATCGAAACATTTAAATATCTTAAAGGGTTAAATAAGGTTCAGGAGGGAAGTGTTTTTAATAGGAAAGTGAACACAAGAACAAGGGGGACACAATCTGAAGTTAGTTGGGGGAAAGATCAAAAGCAACGTGAGGAAATATTATTTCACTGAAAGAGTAGTAGATCCTTGGAACAAACTTCCAGCAGACGTGGTTGGTAAATCCACAGTAACTGAATTTAAACATGCCTGGGATAAACATATATCCATCCTAAGATAAAACACAGGAAATAGTATAAGGGCAGACTAGATGGACCATGAGGTCTTTTTCTGCCGTCAGTCTTCTATGTTTCTATGAATTATTGGTTTAGCAGAATGATGGCGTTCGGGAAAAAAACTGTTCTTGTGTCTAGTTGTCTTATATGGGGCACATAGACCTGAGTTGTTTTGAGGTGGGGGTATATTCTCTGGTAATCTTCCATTCAATTTGAGTTCAGGTCAAGAGTCTTTAAAGGTTTTTCCAAGGGTTATCTAGGAGCACCACAAGAGACGAGATCACGGCCTGGAAGAAAACCCTGCTTTGGAGAAAGCCGATAGTCGAGGAGAACCAAAACCACTTATCTTCTCCCTTCTATCCAGGCCCATGAAGAACGCATTTCCATCAACGTATGTTTCCTGCTGCCTCCCGTAACCCCCCAATAATTCTACCAATGAGGGCTGGTAAGTACCAATAGATTAATCTACGTCAAATTGAATTGTTACAACGAGGGAAGGACAGGTGGAAAGAGAATGACAAAGAGTTGGATAACCATTTGTGTGAAGTTGTGTAGGGTTTCCTGCGTAAGCAGGGGGTTGGACTAGAAGACCTCCAATGTCCCTTCCCACTCTGTTGTTGTTGTTGTTATTACAATAGGTTGGAAGGACTTATTAACCTAAGATCACCTGATAGGATTCCTGACAGGGACCACCATTGACAGCTGCTGCACACGGCTGGCACCTATTTAAATGGTTGTCCACTAGGACTCCAAGGTCCCTCTCACGGTTACTACTGTTAGGTGCCACATATACTGTATCTGTGCATTTTGTTTTTCTTATTTAAATGTAGAACCTTACTTTTTTCACCTCCGAATTTCATTCTGTTAGACAACACCCAATGTTCAAGTTTGTCAAGATCCATCTGTGTCTTGAGCCTATCTTCTGGAGTGTTGGCTATTCCTCCCAGGTTGGTGTCATCTGCAAATTTGATGAGTTCCCCATCTATCTCTGCATCCAAGTTATTGATGAAGATGTTCAAGAGTCCTGGGCCTAAAACAGAACCTTGGGTTACTCCAGTGCATACTTCCCTCCATGTAGATGCAGTTCCATTGAGCAGTACACATTGAGTGCAGTTGGTTAGCCAGTTATGAATCCATCAGGTGGTGTTGCTGTCCATTCCAGGTTCCTTAGAGGTCAGTAAGTGCACCAGTGTGCCTTCCTTCCCCTGTCCAATTGTCTCTCCTTATCTCATTTATCTTTTCTTCCTTTCGAATATGTTCACCTATACAGTGGTACCTCGAGATACGAGTTTAATTCGTTCCGGACCTGGGCTCTTAAGTCGAGCAGCTCTTATCTCGAACGACTTTTCCCCATAGGAATTAATGTAAATAATTTTAATTGGTTCCAGCCCTCAAAAAACTCACAAAGTTAGTCTAAATTATGCAGAAAGACATGTTTTTAATGAAGAAATGTACATGTACATATAAATGAATAATGAAGTCTCTTTCACTTAACTTGTAAACTTTCTTAAACTTTTAAATTTACATATGTTCAACTTCTCTGCCACCCAATCCTGTAGGACAGAGGTCCCCAACCCTTTTTGCACCAGGGACCGGCTTTAAGCGATCAAGAGAGGAATGGGTGAATGAATGGACGGAGGGTGGGAAGGAAGGAAGGAAAGAGGGAAGGGACAGGAACAGAGGAAGGAAGCAAGGAAACTTATGAAAGGGGAGAGTAAGAGAGGAATGAGTGAAGGGAGGGAGAGAGGGAAGAAGGTGGGAAGGAGAAAGAAAAGAAGAAATAGAGGAAGGGAAGGTAAAAGAGAGAAAGAAAAAGAGCAAGAAAGAAAGAAAGAAAGAAAGAAAGGGGGAAGGGACAGGAACAGAGGAAGGAAGCAAGGAAACTTATGAAAGGGGAGAGTAAGAGAGGAATGAGTGAAGGGAGGGAGGGAGGGAAGAAGGTGGGAAGGAGAAAGAAAAGAAGAAATAGAGGAAGGGAAGGTAAAAGAGAGAAAGAAAAAGAGCAAGAAAGAAAGAAAGAAAGAAAGAAAGAAAGGGGGAAGGGACAGGAACAGAGGAAGGAAGCAAGGAAACTTATGAAAGGGGAGAGTAAGAGAGGAATGAGTGAAGGGAGGGAGAGAGGGAAGAAGGTGGGAAGGAGAAAGAAAAGAAGAAATAGAGGAAGGGAAGGTAAAAGAGAGAAAGAAAAAGAGCAAGAAAGAAAGAAAGAAAGAAAGAAAGAAAGGGGGAAGGGACAGGAACAGAGGAAGGAAGCAAGGAAACTTATGAAAGGGGAGAGTAAGAGAGGAATGAGTGAAGGGAGGGAGGGAGGGAAGAAGGTGGGAAGGAGAAAGAAAAGAAGAAATAGAGGAAGGGAAGGTAAAAGAGAGAAAGAAAAAGAGCAAGAAAGAAAGAAAGAAAGAAAGAAAGAAAGAAAGGGGGAAGGGACAGGAACAGAGGAAGGAAGCAAGGAAACTTATGAAAGGGGAGAGTAAGAGAGGAATGAGTGAAGGGAGGGAGGGAAGAAGGTGGGAAGGAGAAAGAAAAGAAGAAATAGAGGAAGGGAAGGTAAAAGAGAGAAAGAAAAAGAGCAAGAAAGAAAGCTGCAAGCACCCCCCCCCCCGAGCCCCCCAGGCCGGCTGCAACCTTTTAAAACACGCGCGCCGCTTCGCAGCTGTCTCCTGAAGCCGAACGCGGAAGTTAGCGTTTGGCTTCAGGAGACAGCTCCTTGGCGCTTGTATCTCGAATTTGGGCTTGTAAGTAGAACAAAAATATCTCTCCCCTCCCAGCTCTTATCTCGAGTTGCTCTTAAGTAGAGCAGCTCTTATGTCGGGGTTCCACTGTACTTTTATATCTTTTCTTCTATTCTTTTCTTTATTTATATTATTACATATCTATTCTCTTCAATGTGTATTATGTATTGGACAAAATAAATAAATAAAATAAATTCCACGTTTTTCTACTTTATCTAGTAATAGGTTATGGTCTACTTTGTCAAATGCCTTACTGAAGTCCAAGTAAATTATATCGACAGCATTCCTCTGGTCCTAATGTTGTCACTTTGTCAAAGAATGCAATAAGATTAGGGGGTTGGGTTCATCCTATCTCATCCCCCCGGGGCGGGAGGGGTACTCACCCTTCCTTACTCATCGGTGGATTTGGGAAAAACACCCATCAAGAATCGAAATAGTTTTCAAATCAAAATGCAAGTTTTCTTCTGGACCTCTGGCTCACCTTGTCGATTGGTTTCCTTGAAATTCTACCCTTTCCGGGGTTTTTTTTGCTTCCCCTCTCCCCCAATAAATAAATATATAAATCTATGCTCCTAGACTTAAGAATAACAGTCAATTTTGCTACGAACCTGCAATGTTTTTGAAGTCTTAGAAGGATCTTGACAGCTGCAAAACTGAATGTATGATGTCTCGTCCGGCATTGTTCCTTGCAATAAAAGATCTCTCATTAATATTCCCAATGCACCAGCTCACCATTTAACATCACCCTGAATGGAGGGTTTTTTTCCCCTTCTCCCCAAAGGGTGTGTGTGTGTGTGTTATTGTTGTTGTTGTTGTTTTGTCCTGTACATAAAGACAGAAAGCAGGCTTCCACTCTCCGAAAACCCTAGGCAATTATTCCCTCTTCCCTCTTGAAATTTACTTCTTGTACGTGCCTTTAAATTCGGCCCCTGCCCACCCTGAGTTTACACATTTTCAAAAGAATTCACCTTTTTTGTGGGGTGGGGTGGGCACGGAGACTTAAACTGGTTCACACATCTGGATCTGACTCGGTAATTCCTGAATGTATTTATTTATTTATTTTTTGCACCCTTCTCACAGTTCCACTCTGTGGAGCTGAAATATTTACATTTTGAATTGGGGAGTGGGCAGTGGATATTAAAAAAAAAAAATAACCCAATAAAAAAGACAGGGGACCTTGGGTTCAAAATTCAAGCAGAAAACCAGCAAAGATTAATGGTAAATCTTTAAGGGGCTTTGAGAAATTGCTGAATTATTCAACAGCGGTCAAAAGTCATATACGTTTTCTGATTTCGCTGCCTTGATAAAATTTCACAGTGAATCCAAAATCCGAAATCTCTATTATCAGCATTTTCCACTTAGCAAAAGAATGTTTGGCTGGTTTCCCAAAGGTCCCTATTTTATTTTTTTCCACCCTTTCTGCTGCTTTTTTTCAAAACTTACCACAAGTGGTTGAGTTTGGGTGGTGGGCGTGGAAGAATGCTACGTGAAAGGGGAACCCTTGGAAAGCAGAATGCTATTCTCTGGTCCTCGCTTTGAGAAGGGCGGAATAGAAATCTGTTGTGGTTCGCTCTGGCCCAGCTCCTGCCCCAAGGACTGTGGTTGTGGGGGAGACATCCACATGCTGCAGGCCTGTTTTGCCCCCGGTGGAATCTGCTGATGAAGGCTCCTCTGACCAAGAAGACATGAGTGACAGGGAGGAGGAGAGTGTGGCAGACAGCTCAGAAGGAGATCAATTATCTAGCTCCTCCTTGGATTCAGAACAAGAGTTAATGATACAGCCACGCATGCGGAGAGCGATGCATAGGCAACAACAACTGAGAGATTATTATCAAAGAAAATGAGGCCACCTGTGGTTGGGTGGGGCTGTGGTCATTAGTGAGGCTGCTATAAATAGCAGCCTGTGGGTTTGGCCATTGTGGAGGATTATCTGATCCTTGTGTTTCGTGACTGCTTTACTGACTTTGACCTTTTGTGTGCTGATTTTTCCCCGCTTTGAAACTAAACCAGAGCAAAGTGTGTTTCACTTTGTGAAAGAAGGACTGTGAATTGCCTCACAGCTGCAAGCTAAGTATCACAGAACTGATAAGGGACTTGTACAAATTACCAGTTTGTTTGGAGACGAGTGCTCTTTGCTATACCAAAAGAGGGCTATAAAGAACATTGTTTTGAATTTTCAAATGTGTGTGTGTGTCTGAAATTTGTACCTGTGAATTTTTGGGAGGATTCTACCAGAGAGCCCGACAGAACAGAAATCAATCAATAATAATAATAACAACAGAGTTGGAAGGGACCTTGGAGGTCTTCTAGTCCAACCCCCTGCTTAGGCAGAAATCCCTACACTATATCAGACAGATAGTTCTCCAACATCTGCTTTAAAACTTCCAGTGTTGGAGCATTCACAACCTCTGGAGGTGAGCTGTTCCACTGATCAACCGTTCTAACAGTCAGGGATTTTTCTCCTTAGTTCTAAGTTGCTTCTCTCCTTGTTTAGTTTCCACCCATTGCTTCTTGTTCTACCCTCAGGTGCTTTGGAGAACAAGTCGACTGCTATCCTGTCTCCCCTGGTCCTTCTTTTCATCAAACTACCCATGCCCAGTTCCTGCAACCGCACTTCGTATGTTTTAGCCTCCAGTCATCTTTGTCGCTCTTCTCTGCACGTTTTCTAGAGTCTCTACATCCTTTTTGCATCGTGGCGACCAAAACTGAATGCAGTATTCCAAGTGTGGCCTCACCAAGGCCTTACACAGTGGAATGAATGAATGAAATGGTATAGGGTCTCCTGCTTGAGGAAGGGGGTCAGGCTAGAAGACCTCCCAAGGCCCCTTTCCAACTCTTGTTGTTCCGTTATCTGCACATATGGGAAGGGGGCCCGTTTTCACCCCCTCTGGGCCCGAAGGAGGCCGAGGAGAAGGGAGAACAATACTTCCCCTCTTCAAATTTCCCCAGCCTCCCCCTCCACCCCTCCCCAACTCCTCCTCTCTCCCAAATTGGACCCTGTGGCTGATTGATGCGGTCATTTTGCTCCAAAGCGGCTCATCAGCGCCGGCTGCCTTCTGCTGCCACAGATCAGGAGCTCTTCTCTCTCTGCTGAAGGTACCACCGACGGTAAGTGAGACCTCTCTCTCTCTCTCTCTCTCTCTCTCCCTCTTTCTTTCTTTCTCTCCTCTATGATTCTTCTCCTCTCCTCTCCTTTCCTCTCCTCTCTTGGAAAACTCTTTTCCCACCCTTAAAAGGTTTTTGCAATGCACTTTCCAGGTTCATTCAACACCCCCACCCCACCTAGGAAGGAATAGGGAAGTGCGATTGAATAAAACTTCAGCAGCTTGGAATTTCTTTCCATTTTGGCTTCGAGCAAAAAAGTTTGCATCAAAAGTCAGTAGAAAAAATTTCCAGGGAGAGGGCAGAAGAGAAATGACAAGCAGCGAGGGTCTTGCTGAAATCATCCCTTTAACTGATATATTTTATCTTAATAATAATGGAATACCAAAAGCAAACGAAAAAGGATACCCAGTAGTTTGGTTTTTTGTCTTTGCTTTGAGTGTGAATTGAAAAAAAAGAAAGGAAAGGAAAGGAGAAGGAAGAAGGAAAGGAAGGAAGGAATAGAAAAGAAAGAGAAACGGAGGAAAGGAAAGGAGGAAGAAGGAATGGAAAGGAAAGGAAAGAGGGAGGAAAGGAAAGGAAGAAGGAATGGAATGGAAAGAAAAGGAGGAGGAAGGAAAAGGAAGGAAAGGAAAGGAAAGAGAAATGGAGGAAAGGAAAGGAAGAAGGAATGGAAAGGAAAGTAACGGAAGGGAAGAGAAAGGAAAGGAAAGAGGGAGGAAAGAGAAAGGAAAGGAAAATTATTTGCGTCATTTTCAAATCCATTTGAATCAGTTGCTATCTTAGGAGTGAGGATGGCGCAACAAGTATCCTTCACTTTATATATATATTAAATGCAGTTTAAAATCTTTTCTGCTTAATCTCCCGCTGGATAACGATGACTTTAGAGTCTTTACAAAACTGTTCAGCCAGAAGAAAGTTTTCATTTTCGAACGTTTTCACTACAATATCCTGCTTTTGTACAGAGATAGTGGCTTTGGTTCAAGACCAATAAATAGGTCTCCAAAATGTAATGTAGGCTGGATGGGCTTCTCCATTTAGATCCCAATGGTTGCAAGAATCTATAACCTTCATCATGTATTTTACTATGTGTATATAGATATATACCCACTAAAACCCTCATTGTGTATTGGACTAAATAAATACATAAATACATAAATAAGTAAATAAATAAAATTTATTCTTTGCCCTTCCTTTCACATTGACCGTTTGGAAATGCAGATTTCCACAGGAATTAAAACCCCACCCTTCTTAAAATTAGAAATTTCACTTCCTCCCATAGTCACAGAAACATATATTGTCGCCTTCATCCTTGTATTCAATCAATTCTCCATCTACAATTCCACCTCTAAATATATAGACAGTGATCCCTCATTTTTCGCGAGGGATGCGTTCCAAAACCACCCATGAAAAACGAATTTCCGTGAAGTAGAGGAAAGATAGTTTTTTTATGTACAGTGATCCCCCGTTTATTGCGTCCCCAACCATTGCGAATAGGGTACTTCGCTATTTTTCAACCCGGAAGTCAAAAATACCATCTACGCATGCGTGCCGGGCACGCATGCGTAGATGGCAGCGGCTTCCCTGGGTCTTCCCCCTCTTGCTGGCGTCAGCGAGGAGTTTCCCCACCGCCCACGCAAACTCCTCGCTGCCGCCCGCCCTTCGCCCGCCCACGCCGTTCATTCTCGCCGCACGGGCCTGTCCACGCTGTCTCTCGGCGCTTTCCAGCTGAGTCCGGGAGCGAACTCGCTCCCCGACTCAGCTGGAAAGCGCCGAGAGACAGCGTGGACAGGCCCGTTCCTTGGCGCTGTCACTCGGGGCTTTCGTGCTGAGTCCGGGAGCGAACTCGCTCCCCGACTCAGCTGGAAAGCCCCGAGAGACAGCGCCAAGGAACGGGCCTGTCCACGCTGTCTCTCGGCGCTTTCCAGCTGAGTCGGGGAGCGAGTTCGCTCCCGGACTCAGCACGAAAGCGCCGAGAGACAGCGCCCCCCGGACCCCCAACCCGGGTTTGGGGGGTGGTAGGAAGCTCCCATTGTTGGCGGAGACCTTTTAAAACACTCGCGCGGCTTCCAGGACTCGGTTTGGAAGCCGCGCGAGTGTTTTAAAAGGTCTCCGCCAACAATGGGAGCTTCGTAGCACCCCCCCCGAGCCCCCAACCCGGGTTTGGGGGGTGGTAGGAAGCTCCCATTGTTGGCGGAGACCTTTTAAAACACTCGCGCGGCTTCCAGGACTCGGTTTGGAAGCCGCGCGAGTGTTTTAAAAGGTCTCCGCCAACAATGGGAGCTTCCTAGCACCCCCCAAACCCGGGTTGGGGGCTCGGGGGTGTGCTAGCGAGCCTCCCATGTCGGCGGGGATGTTTTAAAACACCCGCGCGACTTTCCAATGAGTCCCGAAGACAACGCGTTTGTCTTCGGGACTCATTGGAAAGTCGCGCGGGTGTTTTAAAACATCCCCGCCGACATGGGAGGCTCGCTAGCACACCCCCGAACCCCCAACCCGGGTTTGGGGGTGTGCTAGCGAGCCCCTCATGTCGGCGGGGATGTTTTAAAACACCCGCGCCGCCCCCAATCTTAGGCTCCTCGCTAGCGCTGCAGAAGTAAAAACACCCTCTGCACATGCGCAGAGGGTGTTTTTACTTCCGCAGCGCTACTTCGCGAAAACCCGCTCGTTGCGGGGGGTCCTGGAACGGAACCCTCGCAAAGAGCGGGGGATCACTGTATTTAACAAGTATTTGGACTTTTAAAACCCACCCTTTGCATTAAACTGTCATTCTATAATGTTTTCTCAGCTGGAACTACGTGTGATATCCTACCAGTTTCTTTAATAGAGTACAGTAGTACTGTAGAAGAATTTTATGAATTTTTAAAGCATTTAAAATTTTCAATGGATTTAATGGATTTAAGCCTTGTTTGAAAACCCGTGAAGTAGCGAATCCGCAAAAGGTGAACCGCATAGGATTACTATATATATATATAAAAATGTTGAATACAGTCAAGCTACGCTACCCCATTGCTGCAGACTAGATTTAGCTGCCTGCCAAAATTATTCCAAATATTTGCTTAAAAGGCTTGGTTTAAATCGCGTGAAGTCTTCATGGCTGGCCCCACTGAAATGACATCGAATAAATAAATATACTCTTAATTCACCATGCGATTTATTCATTTATTTGCTTTCTTTTGACAGAGGGCCATCCAGTAGAAAATTCTGCACCGTGATGGGCAAAGCTTTTGGCTTCATCTTTTGCGCTGCCTTCCTTTTGCTTGGACAACCTAAATGGACAGGTGAGAAGGAAAAAAAAATCTGAACTTTATCCCCTCTCGCACAACGCTAGAGTCCACATCCTCCTCATTGAATTATGCTCAACATTTGAAAAGTAATATAGGCAATTAAAAAATTGCCTAAATTGCAAGTGTGTTTTAAAGCCCTTCATGGCACCAGACCATCTCCGGGACCGCCTTCTGCTGCACGAATCCCAGCCACCAGTTAGGTCCCACAGAGTGGGTCTTCTCCGGGTCCCGTCAACTAAACAATGCCGCTTGGCGGGACCCAGGGGAAGAGCCTTCTCTGTGGTTGCCCCGGCCCTCTGGAACCAACTCCCCCCAGAGATTACAATTGCCCCCACCCTCCTTGCCTTTCGTAAGCTATTTAAAACCCACCTCTGCCGCCAGGCATGGGGGAATTGAGATACCCTTTCCCCCTAGGCCTTTACAATTTTATGCATGGTATGTCTGTATGTCTGTTTGGTTTTTATTATAATGGGTTTTTAATGGTTTTTAGTATTGGATTATTATTATATGCTGTCTTATTATTGCTGTTAGTCACCCCGAGTCTCCGGAGAGGGGCGGCATACAAATCCAACAAATAAAATAAATAAAAATAAATAAATAAAATAAATAAATAAAAAATTGCCTAAATTGCAAGTGTGTTTTTCAGGACTGAGATTGCCCACGGTTATGTAGAAAGAGGAAACACTTTCTACATTTTAATCATCTTAAATATCTTAAATAAAGAAGTAAACGCCCCCATTGACAGATAACAATGTTATCCGTTAATTTCTTTTTTAAAAAAAACATGTCGACTTTGTGAAAAAGACCTAAAAAGCCAGGCGAATAGTAATGTGGAACAGGGCTGTTTGTTTTATTTATTTAATTTTTGGAAAGGGTTCTTCCTCTTGATTAAATTAATTAAATCAGAGATGATGGACCGCCTGATGAATATTTGTCTTCTTCCAGATCTATTTCTAACAGGTGTCAAAAACCTCATCAGTTCTGTTTGTAACCCTAAATTTGGACTCTCCCTGGGCTCTGCCAGATAAACACTCTCCAATCTTTAATTAATTTAATTAATTTGATTTCTATGCCTCCCAATCCCAATGGGACTTTCCCCCACTTCTGCAAAAACGTAGAAGATGCATTTCTTTTTGATGGGCTCAGATTCGAAGTTTTAAAATAGTTGAACGAAGGGATTTTGATCTCACTAACGGCTGAGCTTTGGCTTTATTTCAATTATTTAAACTAACTTTAAGAGTTTAGTGGTCAGGTTTCAATTGGCTGGCGGGGAACTTGTCTTGTTGAGTGTTTTGTGTTGCCTTGAGCAAAAATAATAATAAAAAAGATTTACTGTACTTTTGCAGCAGCTGGAATGTAAGCAAACACAAATAACCACAAATTCAGGTTTGATGTCAGTGAAATCTCGCCTTGAGCTTAAATTCTCTTTCATTTACGGAGGTCTTTTTTCTCCGCCTCTCAGAGTGGCTTCAACAAGAACCTGAAAAGTTTATCTCCACCTTTTGTTCTATGCCATGTAGTCCCCAAATGGGGAACCAGCAGCTTTCCTGTTCGAGGGGACTTTGCCAAGAATTGGGGAGTGTTTGCCCGGATTAATGCCACATACCTTGGTCTTATTCTGGATTTAAGTCATGTTTCCCCCCTGGTCATTTAGATGACAGATTTGACCTTTCTCTGTCAAAATTTCCCTTCCTTCCTTCCCTCTTTGTCCCATTCTCATCTTCCTTCCTTCCTTCTCCCTTTTCCTGTTCTTCATTCTTTCCTTCCTTTCTCTTTCATTCCCTCATTCTTTCCTTCCTTTTATTCCTCCTTTACTTCCTACCCTCTTTTTCCTGTTTTCATCCTCCTTCCTTCCTTCCTTCTTCCCCCTTTGTCCCATTCTCATCTTCCTTCCTTTCTCTTTCCCTCATTCCTTCCTTCCTTTTCTTCCTCTTTACTTCCTTCCCACTTTTTCCTGTTCTTCCTTCCTTCCTTCTTTCCTTCCTTCTCCTTTCCTCCCCCCCTCATTCTTCTACCTTTCTCTCTTCCATCCTTCCTTCCTTCCTCCCTTCCTCCCTTCCTTCCTTCTCTTTCATTTTTCCTCCCTCCCTCCCTCCCTCCCTCCCTCCCTACTTCAAAGTCAATTATAGATGAAATGACACAGAAAAGTATATATTTGGAATGTCATTGCATCACCCAATAACTTCAGGATGCAAAGTGAGTGAAAATGTTATTTTTTTTAGTCGCCCATCCAGTTAGGTGGTATACTACTACTACTACTACTACTACTACTACTACTACTACTACTATAATAATAATAATAATATAGATAGCCCTTAACTTAACAATTTCTTTATTTAATGCCTGTTGAAAGTTGAAATGGCAGGGCAAAAAGTGATTTACTGTACTACCATTTTTCATACTTTTTGCCACATCTCCGTGATCAAAAATTCGGACTCTTGTCAATTGATTCACATTTATGACCGCTGCACTGCCCTGGGAGGTCACATGACCTTCTGACCAGCAAAGTCAAGGAGGGGAACCAGATTCAGTTAACGACCGTGTGACTAACAACTGGAGCGACTCACTTAATGGCCACGGCAAGAAAAGTTGTAAAACAGGCCCAAACTCTCGTCACTAACCGTCTTGCTCAGCAACGAACCGTCGTGTAAGTTCAAGGAATACCCGTATAAAAACCAGCATTATTTCCCCCTCCTTTCCAGGACAGTGGTACCTCTACTTAAGAACGCCTCTACTTAAGAACTTTTCTAGATAAGAACCGGGTCTTCAAGATTTTTTTGTCTCTTCTTAAGAACCATTTTCTACTTAAGAACCCGAGCTCGGAAAAATTTCTCAGGAAATTAGAGAGCGGCACGAAAGCCAGGCCAGTTTCCTGCCATTCCCCCTTTAATCCCGGCCATCTCGGGCTTTTCTGGGCTGCCAGAGGAGCCTTTCGGTGGTGCTTAAGGAAGCTTTGGCAGTCCAGAGCGAACAAAGTGTTTTCCTTTCTCTGGGCACTTGGAGAGGGAATAAACCTCTGCCAGCGCCCAGAGAAAAGAAATGCTCCCTTCGCTCTGGGCAGCGACTGTCCTCCTCCTCTTCTTCCTCCTCCTCCTCTTCCCACCCAAATTCCAAGCTTTTATTTTTTTCCTAATGGGTTTGCACACATTATTTGCTTTTACATTGATTCCTATGGGAAACATTGCTTCTACTTACAAACTTACTTAAGAACCTGGTCACGGAACGAATTAAGTTCTTAAGCAGAGGTACCACTGTACTTAATTTTCAGCATTGGAGGCCGTTTCCTCCCAACGCTGCTTAGGAGCTCGAAATAAATCCAAAACCCATGTCGGATTTGGGTGCTGAACAATCGCTCCTGTGGAGAGCTCCCGGACTGTTACCGCTGCCGATTATTTACGGCTCCTTTTTCAAAGGGCCGGTTCTTTTATTTATTTTTTCCCTCCTGGTTTTTTGTTGTCGTCCCCCATCCCACCCCCACCCCCAATAATCCTCGCAGGCATTTTTTACAATTCCTGTCCCAGGCCGCCCAAAACCGTTGATGCTGCCAAAATCTTCAATGAGCCTCCTTGTTTCCTTGCACCGCTCCAGCACAGGGGTTGCGAAAGGAGGCCAAGGGAAGTCCTGCTGGCTCGAGCAGGCGGCTGTTGAAAAGAAGACAAGGGGCGTCTTTGGGCCGCTCTCCAGCTCCCATGGGGAGATGCAAACGGGCTGGAAAAGTTTTTTTTTTAAAAAGGCCCTTTATAGCCAGATAATTCAAGAGTTCGGCTCAAGCCAGCAGAGGCAAAATGGATGAACATTTCTTCCCTCCCCCCCTATAAATACGAAGGGTCGCCCAGAAAGTAATGCACCACTTTTTTTCTTCTTCAACAATTGTTTATTGAACACAATGAAACTTAACACACAAGAAAGAATGGTGTTTCTTCTACGCTCCCTATTTTTTCCACGTAATCTCCATCCCGTTCTATGGCCTTCCTCCAGCGAGACACAAGGTTGTAAAACTGCAGCTGTTTATAGCAAAATTATTTCCTCTCCTTCCCGTATTTTTCAGACGCTGCTGAAGGGGATTCCAGCCAGAAGGTCAGTATCGATTTTTCTCAACATACTGACGTGGCCTGTAACTTCTAACGCAGTGTTTCCCAACCTTGGCAACTTGAAGAGATCTGGACTTCAACTCCCAGAATTCCCCAGCCAGCGGATGCTGGCTGGGGAACTCTGGGAGTTGAAGTCCAAATCTCTTCAAGTTGCCAAGGTTGGGAAACAGTGTTCTAACAGATGGGAGGGTGGGGAAGTAAAGGCATTTCTCCTGCCATAGGTACACACGCACTCCCCTGAAAACACAAATTACTCAGGAGACAAACCCTCACAAGACGTCACACAATTTCTGTTTATGAAGCAGCTGATTGGAGATGAATTGTCTGAAATGGTGTAGGTTCTCCTGCTTGAGCAGAGGGTTGGGCTAGATGACCACTGCGGTGGTCATCTAGCCCAAAAAGAGGGTAAATCAGCACCTAAAAAACAATAACTTATTGGACCCAAATCAGCATGGCTTTACTGAAGGCAAATTATGTCAGACTAATCTCATTGATTTCTTTGACTATGTCACAAAGGTGTTGGATCAAGGTGGTGCCGTGGATATTGCCTATCTGGACTTCAGCAAAGCCTTTGATACAGTTCCACATAAAGAGCTGATAGATAAATTAGTGAAGATTGGACTTAATCCCTGGATAGTTCAGTGGATTTCAAGCTGGCTGAAGCATAGACATCAGAGAGTTATTGTTAATGGCGAGTATTCTGAGCAGAGACCGGTTACAAGCGGTGTGCCACTAGGGTCTGTTCTGGGTCCTATTCTTTTTAATATGTTTGTGAGTGACATAGGGGAAGGTTTGCCTATTTGCTGATGACTCTAAAGTGTGCAATAGGGTTGATATTCCTGGAGGGGTCTGTAATATGGTAAATGATTTAGCTTTACTAGATAAATGGTCAAAGCAATGGAAACTGCAGTTTAATGTTTCCAAATGTAAAATAATGCACTTGGGGAAAAGGAATCCTCAATCTGAGTATTGCATTGGCAGTTCTGTATTAGCAAAAACTTCAGAAGAGAAGGATTTAGGGGTAGTGATTTCTGACAGTCTCAAAATGGGTGAGCAGTGTGGTCGGGCAGTAGGAAAAGCAAGTAGGATGCTTGGCTGCATAGCTAGAGGGTATAACAAGCAGGAAGAGGGAGATTGTGATCCCCTTATATAGAGCACTGGTGAGACCACATTTGGAATACTGTGTTCAGTTCTGGAGACCTCACCTACAAAAAGATATTGACAAAATTGAACGGGTCCAAAGACGGGCTACAAGAATGGTGTAAGGTCTTAAGCATAAAACGTATCAGGAAAGACTTAATGAACTCAATCTGTATAGTCTGGAGGACAGAAGGAAAAGGGGGGACATGATCGAAACATTTAAATATGTCAAAGGGTCAAATAAGGTTCAGGAGGGAAGTGTATTTAGTAGGAAAGTGAACACAAGAACAAGGGGATACAATCTGAAGTTAGTTGGGGGAAAGATCAAAAGCAACGTGAGAAAATATTATTTCACTGAAAGAGTAGTAGATCCTTGGAACAAACTTCCAGCAGACGTGGTTGGTAAATCCACAGTAACTGAATTTAAACATGCCTGGGATAAACATATATCCATTGTAAGATAAAATACAGGAAACAGTATAATGGCAGACTAGATGGACCATGAGGTCTTTTTCTGCCGTCAGTCTTCTATGTTTCTATGTCCCTTCCAACTCTTGTTATCCTGCTTGAGGTTGGTATTGAAGACCTCCAGGGTCCCTTCCAACTCTTGTTATTCTGCTTGAGCGGGAGGCTGGATTAGGTTACCTCCAAGATCCCTTCCAACACAACACTTGTCACAACATAACACTGTGTGTGATTTATCTTTCCTTCTTTGAGCACGCAGATAATTTTCTGAAATGTTCTGTTTGCAGGAGTGGGCCGATGGACCAATGGTCTACGTGACAACTATTCTGGTAAGGGTGAGGGTGGGGTTGGCTGGGCAAACAGCTCAGAATCCCTGTTGGGGATTACGACATTCATATACATGTAGGTCTGAACTTAGGACCAGAATAGATACAGGTATATGATGGATAGATAGATGATAGGCAATCGCTAAGCGAGACATTTCTTCGGTGAATTTCACTCCGTTTTTATGACCTCTGTCGCCACCATTGTTAAGCAAATTGTTAGAATGTCTAGGTAATATAATAAATCTTCAACAAACTTTTAACTAGAGTTAATGTAGCAATGTGGGTTAGGCAGTCAATGAATCAGACAGTACAAAATAGAACAATATTATTATATACAGATAGGCAAATAAACAATAATAGTTACACAGTCCAATATCATACACATATAATCCTAATACAGTAGTACCTCTAGATACGAGCTGCTCTACATGTGAGTATTTCAAGATACGAGCCAGGAGGGGAGAGACATTTCTGTTCTAGTTCCGAGCTAAAATTCGGGATACGAGCCGAGCTTCCACTAGGTGGCGCAAGAATCCTTGCTTTTGGTTATCTCGGAGGGGAAAAACAACTTGTTCCAGATACGAGTGCCTCGAGATACAAGCTCCCTTATGGAACGAATTATGCTCGTATCTAGGGGTACTACTGTAATGGTTTACAAACCAGGTTATCGCACACAGCAAAATATACACACAGCAAATATAAATCTCTCTAGTATAAACTCCCCCGAGAGGAACATTGCTGGTTTCCTCTTATGTCCAAACAGCACATGTCTCTTAAAGGTACAGTCTTAAACTTACATTGTTAGACTATGTATTGCAACACCCAACATACAGTATACTAACACAAATTACTGCAGCTGTTAATAAAATGAGAGTCCCTTGCCCAGTGTCCAAATGTAACTCACACAACCATGGAGACGCTGCACGAAAAACGGTCCTAGGTCGCTTTTTTTCAGTGCCGTTGTAACCCCTAATGGTCACTAAGTGAACTGTTGTAAGTCAAGGATGACCTGTATGCTTAATAAAAAGCCCTCTCCTCAACCCATTGTCTGGTTGAACCTGAAGGAGATTGTCTTATGATTATTGGGGTGATCCCCAATCTCTTAGGGGAGACACAACATTTTTGTGGCCCTGACGATGCCCCGAACATGACATAGGAGGGAAGTCCTTGGAGAGGGGCAGCATATAAAATCCAATAAATAAATAAATAAAAATAAGTTCAAGGATGTTCATAACATCTTTGAAGGCCAGGGGACGGAGTGATGCAGGGATGGGGTATCACTTTCCGCACCCGGGGCGATAGAAGGAGCTGTGTCAACTCTAAAGCTGGCCCAACTGAGGCCATTTTGGAGGCTTCAGTATTACGAGGGATAGGGAGGGGCGAATAGAGATATCTGGGGGTTTGTAGTCAAAGCAAAATAGTTTCCTGAGAACCAAGGTCATTCGCACAGGTGGCTGAAGAGAGGAGGTGCAACGTTGCCAGGGAACCGGATAGCCCCTTTGATTGGAACATGTGACTGATTGTTTGGAAAAGGGGGTGGGGAAACTTTCACTTTTAATGAGGCGAAAACCACGGGAACTTTCAGAGTCGGTTTTCACTGCCCTGTGCCAATATGATATATCCAATCAAGTTGTTCTTGAGAGGAATGTACCTTCCTGGGAGTTCTGTTTGATATGGGTCTATTCCTTGGAAGCCTGACAGGCCGGTCAGAAATAAATATTTCCCTTGCTTTGACAACCCCACCACAGGAAGACCCTTACGTGATGGTCAAGGGTTCCGGGTTAGAAGGCTACTGCATTGACCTGCTGGAGAAACTGTCGGAAATGATTCATTTCAAGTACAAAGTCAGCATCGTGAAGGACGGGAAATACGGACGTCTCGGTGCGAACGGGAATTGGTCGGGCATGATTGGAGAAGTTTTGAGGAAGGTAAGATTTCGCTGGAAGGGATGCTCCTCAAACTGGGAGAGTGTCAGGCACACCCACACGCATACACACACACTCACACATCCCATATGGATGTCACGGTAAAGCGACATTCACACAACCAGTTTGGTAAACAGAGTTCCTAAACAATATAGTTAAGATAGATAGCTGCTATTATTATTATTATTATCATCATTATTATTATTATTATATGAAGTTGTCATATTTTATATTTCATATTCATATAACACAACTACTGGATTGCAGTAGGTTTTCTTATCGTCGACTTACAGAATTTGGCTGGAAGCCAAATTAAGGAAGCCAAGAATGTAGACTTTTTAAAGCACAATCCGAAATACAGAAACGGAAACTAGATCTCTAAGATGAACGATGTTGTTCTCCGCACTAAAGTGACGCATGCCTCCATCTTAAATAGCTTGAGGGCATGGCCCAGTAGTCAGCAGTGCTACTCACAAGTAAACCTCCTCCTGAGTAACCACTCATACCTCCTAGAGGCCCTGCGAACCCTAGCATCCCAAAGAGGTTCATCCTCTTCTCCTGAGTCACTCATTTCAGGAAATGTAGAAGGCCCTGGTTGCTCTACAGCCTCTGACACCATCTCCTCCTCGTTGTCAGTCTCGGGTGCCAGGAACACTGGACGCCTGTACCACACATCCACAGTTTCTGAGTCCTCTGGGTCCATTACTAATTGCGTAAGACGCAAGCAGGCCACAGCAGTTATCTTGTAATTCTTGACCTCAGGAACATTTTGCCCCCTTCAGCTTCTAGACTTCACTCCTTCCCTTCTTCTGCCAAGGCCTTCTTCCTTCCTCTTTTATCAATATTTCTCCCTTCTATCTTTTTTTTCTTTTAATGACGCCATCATCCCTTGCGGGGTGGAATCTTGGGCAGCTGAATAGAGCTACCAGAGTGTTCTTTACTGGCCCACTGCCTTTCCCTCTCGCCATTGCGGAGTTTTGTTCAGCAGATATATTTCTCAGTTTGCCCAGAGAGGGAAATATCTGCCTCTGCCTAGGATCGAACTCACAAGCCTCCTGATTTGGAGGCGAGAGCTTCGCCTCTAGGCCGCCACACCCACTCTTTCTCCTTCTATCTTCCCCCCCCCCTGTTGGGGGAGAGTTTTGCGCATGTGGATGGTAACCCCACCAACTAGCCACAGTTCACAACTATACCTAATTAAAGTCTTGAATGAAAAACACTGAACCAAATGCTTTCTTGTAAAAATATCTTTTACTTTTCTTCTTAGCAAAATGTATCTCTAAATAAACAATACAGTGGTACCTCTACCTAAGAACGCCTCTACTTATGAACTTTTCTAGATAAGAAACGGGTGTTCTTATTTAGAAAAAGGCAAGGAAAAGCCTCCGTGGGGCCTCTCTAGGAATCTCCTGGGAGAAAACAGGGCCAGAAAAGGCGGGGAAAAGCCTCCATAGAGTCTCTTTAGGAATCTCCTGGGAGGAAACAGGGATGGAAAAGGCGGGGGAAAGCCTCCGTGGGGCCTCTCTAGGAATCTCCTGGGAGGAAACGGGGCCGGAATAGGTGAGGAGAAGCCTCCATGGGGCCTCTCTAGGAATCTCCTGGGAGAAAACAGGGCCAGAAAAGGCAGGGAAAAGCCTCCATAGGGTCTCTCTAGGAATCTCCTGGGAGGAAACAGGGCCGGAAAAGGCAGGTAGAAACCTCCGTGGGGCCTCTCTAGGAATCTCCTGGGAGGAAATGGGGCCGGAATAGGTGAGGAGAAGCCTCCATGGGGCCTCTCTAGGAATCTCCTGGGAGGAAACAGGGCTGGAAAAGGCAGGGAGAAGCCTCCGTGAGACCTCTCTAGGAATCTCCTGGGAGGAAACAGGGCCGGAAAAGGTGGGGGAAAGCCTCCGTGGAGTCTCTCTAGGAATCTCCTGGGAGGAAACGGGGCTGGAAAAGGCGGGGAGAAGCCTCCGTGAGACCTCTCTAGGAATCTCCTGGGAGGAAACAGGGCCGGAAAAGGTGGGGGAAAGCCTCCGTGGGGTCTCTCTAGGAATCTCCTGGGAGGAAACGGGGCCGGAATAGGTGAGGAGAAGCCTCCATGGGGCCTCTCTAGGAATCTCCTGGGAGAAAACAGGGCCAGAAAAGGCGGGGGAAAGCCTCCATAGGATCTCTCTAGGAATCTCCTGGGAGGAAACAGGGCTGGAAAAGGCAGGGAGAAACCTCCGTGGGGCCTCTTTAGGAATCTCCTGGGAGGAAACAGGGCCTCCACCCTCCCTGTGGTTTCCCCAATCGCACACATTATTTGCTTTTACATTGATTCCTATGGGGAAAATTGCGTCTTGTTACAAACTTTTCTACTTAAGAAGCTGGTCACAGAACGAATGAAGTTCGTAGGTAGAGGTACCACTCTACTATCATACACTACTATTACATCCACTACTGCAACCAGCCACAAACCACTAAGCTCTAAACCACTATAACAAACCCACTAAGCATAAACCACTCACTACAACAAACCACTCCATAACAAACCACACCCATGCAAGGGTGTTACTCCTTATATATAGGTTACGGCCAATCAGGTTTCAGCACAGTTAGCAAACCCATGATTACACACTGATTACGGCTTACGTCAGCCTTTCCTATGGTTACAGACCATTTTCTCGCATTGTAATATTATCTCAAGAAATAAAATTATTTCTGACACCCTGAAAAAAGGAGCAAGTTTGCAGGGTCTGGGATGAGGGGTCATCTCCTCCTCTGGGATGCCCCCAGCCCTCAACCCCGTCCTCCCATCTCCTCCTCCTCCTCTTCCTCCCAGGAAGCTGACCTGGCCGTGGCTCCTTTGACCATCACGTCGGTCCGAGAAGAAGCGGTGGACTTCACCCAGCCCTTCCTGCACACCGGCATCGGCATCCTGCTGGAGAAGGAAGTAGCCCTGGAGGACGCCTCCCTCTTCCACTTCCTGACCCCTTTCACCAAGGAGACCTGGGCCGGCATCCTCCTGGCTTACCTGCTCTCCAGCCTGTGCCTCTTCTTGGCCGGAAGGTGAGTAACACGCACCCACCTCCTAGCATCTTTCGATTTCAAAGTGACCCAAGAGCCAGGGGATTCCTTCGCCCAAGTTAGAGGCCAGGCGGGACACAGAAACGTGATCAAATTCACAGGAGGAGGACAATAAGACCACCGGCACAACTTACGACCACAAATTTATGTTGTCAAATGAAAATATTTGTTGTGGTTTTGTTAGGACTCTGTCCATAACTGTTGGGTTGGCAATATATTGGCTGCAGGTTAGATAGATTAGATTAGATTATGGATGGATGGATAGATAGATAGATAGATAGATAGATAGATAGATAGATAGATAGATAGATAGATAGATAGATAGATAGATAGTAGATATGGTTGGTTGGTAGGTAGGTAGGTAGTAGGAAAATAGAATGAAAGATAGAGACTTGGAGAGACAGACAGACAGACATTGGTAGATGATAAATAGATGGATGGATGAATGGATGGATGGAGAGACTAGCAGACAGACCACTGTAGATGATAGATAGATAGATAGATAGATAGATAGATAGATAGATAGATAGATAGATAGATAGATAGATAGATAGATGACAGACAGACCGACAGACACTGGTAGGTGATGGGTGGTTGGATGGATGGATGGAGAGATAGACCGAGACACTGGCAGTTCATAGCTTATTTTTCTGAATCACCCTCTCTGTTTCTCTTTGTCTGGCTACTCGCTATTAATGGCTACTCTATGTATGCTCTGCAATAGCTCTGCAGTCTCTCTGTATTGTAGTCATGTATTATAGCTAAAATGTTATTTAGGCTTGATATCTTTGTTTACTGATTATGACAAAGACAACTGGTAAGAAAGTCTATGTACACTGCTCAAAACAATAAAGGGAACCCTCAAAAAACACATCCTAGATCTGAATGAATGAAATATTCTCATGGAATCCTTTGTTCTGTACAAAGTTGAATGTGCACAACAGCCTGTGAACTTGATGGTCAATCAGTGTCGCTTCCTAAGTGGACAGTTGGATTTCACAGAAGTTTGATTTCCTCGGAGTTATATTGTGTTGTTTAAGTGTTCCCTTTATTTATTTTTTTAGCAGTATATATAGATAAATACAATATGATGAAATTGAATGTAAAAATAAATAAGCTGGACAAAAGGGAAATCGCTTTCTTTAAGACTGGCAAGGCAGGGGCACGGAGTTCACCGTGCCTTGGGTGGTTTGTGCCTAGGTTCAAACTGTTCTCCTGAGCATGAACAAAGGGCTGGTCTTAAGGAACCCCTTCCTCCAGCACAAAAGCACAAAAGTCTTTGCTTTGCTTCTTCCTAGAATGAGCCCTTCGGAATGGAACGAAAACCGGGAAAATAACTTCTCCTTCCTCAACAGCCTGTGGTTTGGTGCTGGAGCACTCACCCTGCAAGGTAGGGTCCAAAATTGAAGACCGTTCGGTAGGCAACGTCTGAATTATTGCTCCTTGGAGTCCAATTGAAGGCCGCTGTTTCGCCAGCCTCGGCTGATCACAAAATAATAATAATAATAATAATAATAATAATAATAATAATAATAATAATAATAACAACAACAACAACCCAGGTTGGATCTGCTTCACTGCCTGGGGAAAGGAGACTACTAGGAGATCCCAGGAGGGGGAAGGTCTTGTGGGAATCTTATGAAGCCCTACTAGTTGAGTGAGATCTTGGGGGGTTGAAGAGATAGGAGGAAATACACTGTTCAAAAAATAATAATGGGAACACTCAAATAACCCATCCTAGATCTAAATGAATGAAATATTCTCATTGAATACTTTGTTCTGTACAACAGCGTGTAAAACTGTCCATCAGTGTTGCTTCCTAAGTGGACAGTTGGATTTCACAGAAGTTTGATTAACATGGAGTTATATTGTGTTGTTTAAGTGTTCCCTTTATTGGAGCAGTGTATATTAAACATCATTGCAAAATTAAAAATTACATATATTTTTCTCTCTCTTGCTTATCAAAGTTGTAAAGAATTCGTTTGGGGACATCAATAGAGCTGGATGATTTTCTATATTTTGGGTGCGGCTTGAGGGGGGGGAAATTCACCCCAAAAAAGTAGTCCTGGACGTCCAAGAGTCCATTTAGTGACCGTTCCAAGTTACAGCAGCCTCAGAAAAAACCTGACGTGCAATTTTTTAGAAAGGGGAAGAGGAGTAGAATATAAGGTCCTTGGCGGTCTCTAAACTCACTTGTTTTCCTGCAGACGTTTTGCGGCCCAACTAGGGTACACCATCAGTGCTGCTGGTAGAAGGAAGTAGAGTTTGCAGATGGGGGAGAAGGTGAAGGAAAGAAAGAAGGAAAAGGAGTGATGGAGAAGGAGAGCTGTGAGAGTCCTTGAAGATGTTTTCTTGTAGACGTCTTGCAGCCCAACTAGGGTACTTCATCAGTGCTAGAAGAGGGAGTAGGATTTGCAAATGGAGGAGGAGGAAGAGAAGGAGAAGGAAAGAATGAAGGAAAAAAGAGTGATGGGGAATGAGAAGGAGGAGGAGAACTGAGGGATCCTTGGTACTCAGACTCGGTAACTTATATCACTAGCCATTGATGATGTTACCTAGTTTGGTTGCAAGATGTCTGCAAGTGAACAATCCAGCTCCAAACTTTATCTTTGCAGCCCTGAAGTTAATTAAAGCTAGAGGTAAAACAAGCAGGAAGAGGGAGACTGTGATGCCGCTGTATAGAGCGCTGGTGAGACCCCATTTGGAATAATACTGTGTCCAGTTCTGGAGACCTCACCTACAAAAAGAGATGGATAAAATTGAAGGGGTCCAAAGATGGGCTGCACAAATGGTGGAAGGTCTGAAGCATGAAACTGATCAGGAAAGACTTCATGAACTCCATCTGTATAGTCTGGAGGACAGAAGGGAAAGTGGGGGACATGATGGAAACATTTAAATATGTTATAGGGTTCAATAAGGTTCGGGGAGTGTTCTGTCTGGGTGCCCCCAGACTTCAACACCAACTGGAAAAAGCAGCCAGACACGCTGGTAAAAGCAAAAGCACTTTATAGTTTGAAAAATAAACACAGAGAAAAACCTGTTCTTCCCAACAGGCAGGCTATGAGACTTCACAGCAGAGTCCTGATGGCCAGACAATACAGCAGACTTCTTGCTGGCACACCCAGCACTGTAGAGAATAAGACCCACACCTTTGTCCCCCAAGGTTTCAGTATTCAAAGTCACAAACCAGAATTCCAAGACGCCAAAGATCACAGCGAGGTCCCAGGACTCCCAAAGATAATACAGTGATCCCTCGATCATCGCGAGGGTTCCGTTCCAGGACCCCACGCGATGATCGATTTTTAGCGAAGTAGCGGTGCGGAAGTAAAAACACCATCTGCGCATGCGCAGATGGTGTTTTTACTTCCACTGCCGCCCGCCCTTCGCCCGCCCACCCCGTTGCTCGCGCCTGGGGTGCGCGCGCGCTTGGGGACACCCCAGCTCCGCTTCCCAGCTGGGAGGCGGAGGTGGGGTGTCCCCAAGCGCGCGCGCTTTCCCCAGCAACCCGCGCGCGGTGGGGACACCCTAGCTCCGCTTCCCAGCTGGGAGGCGGAGGTGGGGTGTCTCCAAGCGCGCGCGCTTTCCCCAGCAACCCGCGCGCGGTGGGGACACCCTAGCTCCGCTTCCCAGCTGGGAGGCGGAGGTGGGGTGTCTCCAAGCGCGCGCGCTTTCCCCAGCAACCCGCGCGCGGTGGGGACACCCTAGCTCCGCTTCCCAGCTGGGAGGCGGAGGTGGGGTGTCTCCAAGCGCGCGCGCTTTCCCCAGCAACCCGCGCGCGGTGGGGACACCCTAGCTCCGCTTCCCAGCTGGGAGGCGGAGGTGGGGTGTCTCCAAGCGCGCGCGCTTTCCCCAGCAACCCGCGCGCGGTGGGGACACCCTAGCTCCGCTTCCCAGCTGGGAGGCGGAGGTGGGGTGTCTCCAAGCGCGCGCGCTTTCCCCAGCAACCCGCGCGCGGTGGGGACACCCTAGCTCCGCTTCCCAGCTGGGAGGCGGAGGTGGGGTGTCTCCAAGCGCGCGCGCTTTCCCCAGCAACCCGCGCGCGGTGGGGACACCCTAGCTCCGCTTCCCAGCTGGGAGGCGGAGGTGGGGTGTCCCCAAGCGTGCGCGCTTTCCCCAGCAACGCGCGCGCGCGTGGGGACACCCTAGCTCCGCTTCCCAGCTGGGAGGCGGAGGTGGGGTGTCTCCAAGCGCGCGCGCTTTCCCCAGCAACGCGCGCGGGGTGGGGACACCCTAGCTCCGCTTCCCAGCTGGGAGGCGGAGGTGGGGTGTCCCCAAGCTCGCGCGCGCTGCCCGCCCGCCCACGCTGTTGCCGGCTCCGCTTCCCAGCTGGGAAGCGGAGCTGGGGTTTCCCGCGCGCGTGCCGCCCCCCAGCCCACGCCGTTGCTCGCGCCGCCGCTGGGGTCTTACCGGGGCAAGAGGGGGAAGACCCAGGGAAGCCTCTGCCCGGCGGGGAAACTCCACCATCTACGCATGCGTGGAAGGGCACGCATGCGCAGATGGTGGAGTTTACTTCCGGGTTGAAAACTCGCGATATAGCCCTTTCGCGATGCTCGAGGACGCGAAACTCGAGGGATCACTGTACTCCACAAGCCAGGAAGGGTGGGTCTGCCTTTTCAGCCTTTCCAGAGAGCACCACACCCAAACCCAGCTGTTGCCTCTTTAGTGCTGAAAGTACCTGGCTAATTGTCCCCTTCGTTGTGTTGCTCTTCTCTGCCGGAGATCGATGATTGCTTGTGCATTTTCATCTAAGGAATCCAGGCTGCTTGCTGGGGAGAGTTCCCTCTCGGGGGACTCTGGCTGTCCTCCCTCTCCCTCAGCCTGAGATTCCTCCTCCCCGTCTGCCTGAACCTCCTGTTCCTCATCCTCCCCCTCTGAGCAGGAAGCCGGCAGAGGATCAGCCGTTCCCTGAGGGGCCTCAGACGGAATCACAACAGGGAGGAAGTGTTTTTAATAGGAAAGTGAACACAACAAGGGGGCACAATCTAAGGTTAGTTGGGGGAAAGATCAGAAGCAACGTGAGAAAATATTATTTTACTGAAAGAGTCGTAGATGCTTGGAACAAACTTCCAGCAGATGTGGTTGGTAAATCCACAGGAACTGAATCTAAACATGCCTGGGAGAAACATAGATCCATCCTAAGATAAAATACAGGAAAGAGTATAAGAGCAGACTAGATGGACCACGAGGTCTTTTTCTGCTGTCAATCTTCTGTGTTTCTATGTTTCTAATTCTTAGCGTCTCGGCAGTGAAGGGCTACCAAAATTTTTACTACCACACTGTGGATGTGGCTTATGCAGGACACCCTGCATTTTCTTTCAACATCTTTCAGTGCAAATTGGGTGCTCTGGAGTGGAGCTCCATTTTTGCTACCCCAGTGTCCCGTCCCCCTAGCCCTGTCCAAGCAGTAGCCCTCCCTTGCGTCTCGGCCACCTTGACATTTTTTGCAGACAACCGAAAGGGCTCCGATTTCCTCCCTCCCTCCTTTGTCCCGCGCAGGCACCATCCCTCCGCCTAAGTCACTTGCCGTACGGGTCATCTCCGCCATCTGGTGGCTGTTTGGCATTGTGGTGCTGTCGGCCTACATCGCCGGCTTCAGCTTCGTCTTGGAGTCGTCGGCCGAACACATCTCCATCGAGAAATTCGAAGACCTGTTGAAGCAGAAGAAGCTGGAATTCGGGACGATGGAAGGCTCTTCCACGCTCCAGTATTTCAAGGTCAGCCGCTCGGATCCACCTGGGCGGATCTCCTCTTTTGGCCGCGGGGTTCACACAAGATCCTCTTAGCTCCTGAAAGGAAGAATACGGGAACACAACAGCGCCCCGAATGTGTTTTGTATTTTCAGCGTCTCAGGATTTGCCACAAGGCCACAGCAGCTTTTGTCCTGCACTGGGCATCCCAGAATCCCCCCAGACAGCACAGGGCCCCCAAAGACGTCTGGGAGTTGGAACTGCGGTGACACATTACATCACTTGGGGTTTAATTGCTTAGACAATGTATTAGCCGCCTGCTCTCTCTCAGCAGGTTTAGGTGGCTTACAAACACACAGTATAGAATTAGTGGGGGTGTGGGGGTGTAAGGCCCACTTACACCCCCACTACCCCCCCCCCCGTGTCAATACAGTACGTTTGGTATGGAAAGGGCACCGGTGGGGGAGGGATGAAGGATGGATGGACAGACACCTGTAGCTAATAGATAGATAGATGACAGACAGACACTGGTAGGTGATGGATAGTTAGATGATGTAGATAGATGGATGGATGGATGGATGGATGGATGGATGTACCCCTGTAGCTGATAGATAGATAGATAGATAGATAGATAGATAGATAGATAGATAGATAGATAGATAGATAGATAGATAGATAGATGATAGATAGATAGATAGATAGATAGATAGATAGATAGATAGATAGATAGATAGATAGATAGATAGATGACAGACAGACACTGGTAGGTGATAGATGATGTAGATGGATGGGTGGATGGACGGACGGACAGACACCTGTAGCTTATAGGTAGATAGATTGCAGACAGACACTGGTAGGTGATAGATAGTTAGATGATGTAAATAGGTAGGTAGGGAGGGAGGCAGGCAGGCAGGCAGGCAGATGATAGATAGATAGACAGACAGACAGACAGACAGACAGACAGATAGATGATAGATAGATAGATAGATGATAGATAGATAGATAGATAGATAGATAGATGATAGATAGATAGATAGATGATAGATAGATAGATAGATAGATAGATAGATAGATAGATAGATAGATAGATAGATAGATAGATAGATAGATAGATAGATAGATAGAAAGAAAGAAAGAAATATGGGTGGGTGGGTGGGTGGGTGGGTGGGTGGGTGAATGGATGGATGGATGGATGGAGAGTGGGAGAGAGAGGCAGATAGACAGACACTGGTAGATGATAGAGAGAGAGAGAGAGAGAGTGAGAGACAGACAGACAGACAGACACACACACACACACACAGTGTTCAGGAGTTTTTCAGGACTCACACGCCTTCTTCTGAATTCTTGCCTTCCATTCCTGCCTGGTAGATTCAAGAGCAATGGCAAATTTTTCCATTTCAAGACTTGCTTCAAAAGCAGCTTGAATTGGATCCAAACTTCAGACTCCAACAACGTTGCCTGTTCCAAATCCTAATTTGCAAATAAGACTCAGCAGCCAAATGAAGGCGGCGCTGAATTTGCACCAAGCCGGCTGCGTTTGCATGCTTCCCCCCACCAAATGACCCTTGTCCTGCCAGGGGACCAAGCATCTGCTTGTACCCACAGAATTCCAACAGTCCCGTCCAGCAGATGATCTACGAGTCCATGATGAAGACAGAATTCGTTATGACCGAGAGTTACCAGGAAGCCATTCGGCGGGTGCTGGATTCCAATTACGCCTTCATCGGAGAATCCATTTCGCAAGATCTCGCCGTGGCCAAGCACTGCAACTTAATCCGGGCCACGGAAGTACTGGGAGCCCGAGGTTTTGGCATCGCAACCCCAAAAGGTAAAGATAGTGGAAGGGTGGGGAGATAATCACTTTTCTGCTTGGCGTGACAGCTGAGCAGTAATTAAAGTCAAAATTAAACACCGAAGTAGTTTGATTTTGTTTCCGAAACACCAAAATATACAGCCTTAACCCATTGGCTGAGGGCCTCAATTACGACAAAAGAATGCTTATTGCCAAAGAGTCTGGGTTACTTCAAGGCCAATAACCAGTGTCCAACTCCCCCCCTTCCCGAAGATTTGTAAATAATGTCTCTGAACTAGGCTGAAGCAAGGGTACTCACAGTTTTTGCAATAGCTACAGTTTTTCATAAAGCAATTGTCCAAAGGCTGGGTTTCTCCCAGGAAGCAGGGATGTTGGTTTAGAGAAAACTCTGGATCTGTTTCTCTTTCTCTGTTAAACCACGAACGATAACTCCCGCATGAAACACTCCCCTTTTATGCATGCTGCAGAATTCCTGATGACTCTCAACCATGATTGAGATTTCCTCCAGCATCTGTGCAGCTGCTTCTGTCTCCCCCTAATCCTCTTTCGCTCTCTCTCCTTCTCTTTCTCCCCCCGCTTTCTCTTTCTCTCCCACTTTCGCTCTCTCCCTCTCTCTCCCTATTTCTCTCTCTCCCTTTCTCTCTTATTCTCTCCCTCTTTCTCTCTCTTCCTCTTTCTCTCTCCCTTTGTGTCCCTCTTTTCTCTTATTCTCTCCCTCTTTCTCTCTTATTCTCTCTCCCTTTCTCTTTTTTTCTCTCCCTTTCTGGTGCTCTCTTTCTCTCTCCCTCTTATTCTCTCTCCCTTTCTCTCTACATCTTTCACTACTTCTTACTTTCTCTCCCTTTCTCTCCCTCGCTTTCTCTCTCCCTCTCCTTTCTTTTTTCTCCCTCCCTCTCTTTCCATTTCTCCCTCTCTCTCCCTCTCTTTGTCTCCCTCTTTCTCTCTCCCTCCCTCTCCCCCCATCTTTCTCTTTCTTCCTCTCCCTCTCTTTCTCTCTTAGGATCCCACTGGACCAGCAAACTTTCCGTGGCCATCCTGAAACTCGGCGAATCTGGAGACCTGGATTACCTCCGCAGCAAATGGTGGGAGAGCAGCTGTTCCCACGAAGACCACGACAAGTGGAGCCCTCTGAAGCCCCAAAGTCTGGGGGGCATTTTCCTCCTGCTGGCACTGGGCCTGGTCTCGGGGATGCTGCTGGCCGTGATGGAGCTCTCCAAGCGGAGCCGTCGCACGGCTGACCAGGAGAAGGTGAACGGGCTTCTGTTTCTCCCGTGCTAGCGGGGGAAGCGTCAGAGAATGCTGGGAATCCAAACATTTTAATAACACGCAGATAGTCCTCAAGCTTACAACCTGCAATTGAGCTCCGCATTTCTATTGCTAAGCGAGATAGTTACTCATGAATTGCACTCCATTTTACCACATTTCTTGCTTAAGCTCCTAGGTCATTTTTTCTCCAGTGCTTTAACTTCCAATGGCCACTAATGTTGCAAGCACTAAACGGGCAGCACCAAAGCTTTAAAGGTTTAGTTCAGTTCTGGAGACCTCGCCTACAAAAAGAGATGGATCAAATTGAAGGGGTCCAAAGACGGGCTACAAAAATGGTGGAAGGTCGGAAGCATAAAACATATCAGGAAAGACTTCATGAACTCAACCTGTATAATCTGGAGGACAGAAGGGAAAGGGGGGGACATGATGGAAACACTTAAATATGTGAAAGGGTTCAATAAGGTTCGGGAGGGAAGTGTTTTTAACAGGAAAGTGAACCCAGGAACAAAGGGGCACAATCTGGGGTGAGTTGGGGGAAAGATCAGAAGCAACGTGAGAAAATATTATTTTACTGAGAGTCGTAGATGCTTGGAACAAACTTCCAGCAGATGTGGTTGGTCAATCCACAGGAACTATATGTAAACATGCCTGGGAGAAACATAGATCCATCCTAAGATAAAATACAGGAAATAGTAGAAGGGCAGACTAGATGGACCAGTAGGTCTTTTTCTGCCGTCAATCTTCTGTTCCTATGTTTAAGCCACCATTTCCTCTTGTCTGAACCTTTCACATATTCTCATAAAAAGTCATTTTTAGTCTCTTTTAATCTCCTTTCATTGGGTCCTCCAATGTGTCGGAAGGCTCAATTGTTGCCCCCTCCTCTCCATCTTTACTGGCTTTCAAAACCTTCTCAGAGGTCTTTGACCATTACCGCTTGCCCTTCCCTGTGCCTTTCTGCAAAAATCTGAATTCCTAGAAAACAAGATTTTTTTTTCCAAAAGGAAACCCCACAAATGAACCTCAATCCCCTGCAGAATCCTACACTTTGCAATCATTGGTGTTTTCTTTTTAAAAATGCAATCAATCAATCAGAATAGAAAGCTTGAAGGTCTTCTAGTCTAGCCCCCTGCTGAAGTGGGAGACTTTTAGACTTATTTCCCACAAATGTTTTAACTGATTTCTTCTTCAAAACCTCCAGTGTTGGAGCACCCGCTTCTGGTGGCAAGCAGTTCCACTGGTTAAAGGAGAGATTTCTCCTTAGTTCCAGGTTTATTTTATTTTATTTTATTTATTTATTAGATTTGTATGCTGCCCCTCTCCATAGTTTGCTTCTCTCTTGGATTAGTTTCTATCCATTGCTTCTTGTCCTGCCTTCGGGTGCTTTGGAGAATAAGTTGACCTCTTCCTCATCTTTGGGGCAGACCCTCAAATACCAGAAGACTGCTATCATGCCCCCCCTTAATTGAAATTGACATTCCCATCCCAATTTATTCGATGGGCTTTGCAATATGAATCACCCGACATTCTCAGAGGCTGCCAAATTATTATTATTAGTACAGTGATACCTCATCTTACAAACGCCTCGTTATACAAACTTTTCGAGATACAAACCCGGGGTTTAAGATTTTTTTGCCTCTTCTTACAAACTATTTTCACCTTACAAACCCACCGCCGCCACTGGGATGACCTGCCTCTGGACTTCCGTTGCCAGCAAAGCACCCGTTTTTGCGCTGCTGGGATTCCCCTGAGGCTCCTCTCCATGGGAAACCCCACCTCCGGACTTCTGTTGCCAGCGAAGCACTTGTTTTTGCGATGCTGGGATTCCCCTGGTGGGATTCCCCTGCAGCATCGCAAAAACACAGAAGTCCAGAGGTGGGGTTTCCTATGGAGGGGAACCTCAGGGAAATCCCAGCAGCGCAAAAACGGGCACTTTGGCTGGCAAAAGGGGTGAATTTTGGACTTGCACGCATTAATCGCTTTTCCATTGATTCCTATGGGAAACATTGTTTCATCTTACAAACTTTTCACCTTAAGAACCTTGTCCCGGAACCAATTAAGTTTGTAAGACAAGGTATCACTGTATTATTATTAGTATTAGAGATTATTTATTAGACTTGTATGCCACCCTTCTCCCTTCTCCAAATGTTATTATGGGTTTTTAAATAAAAAAACGGAGGGTGGGTGTTGGGGAAAAAACACCTTTTGTCAGTACCCTGTATGTAACTATACAATACATATAAACAAGGAATGTATGTTTATATGATATACCTTTAAGAGCTATATCATAGTTGGCCAGAAGAGGGAGCCAATGGAGTCCCTGTTTGGGGGGAGTTTTTTTACTGATGGTTACTGTGTGTGGATATTAATTGGTTTGTATTGGATATTGATATTGTATTTGTGTACAGAGATTATTCTACCTTGTTGCTGTACAGTGATCCCTTGTTTTTCGTGGGGGATGCGTTCCATTTTTAATGGATTTAAGCCCCCTTTGAAAACCCGTGAAGTAGCGAATCCGCAAAAGATAAACCGCGGAGTAACGAGGGTTTACCGTATATACAGTGGTACCTCGGTACTCAAACACTTCCTTTCTCGTACATTTCGGATAACGAACAAAATTTTCGGCAAAAATTTGCTTCGGTATCTGAACAAAAATTCAGATACCGAACAGCCAGAGAAAATTTTGTTCATTATCCGAAATGTAATCCCGGCAGCTTCAGGGGGCTGAGGAGCTCTCTAAGAGCTCCAAGCTGCAGGAAAGGTGGAGCCAAAGCAGCTTCCCTTCATTACGTGACGTTCCCGGCGCTCTTGCTACTGGAAGGGAAATCGCCACTGTTGCAGCCACAGGGAAGGAGAAAGTTTTTGAAGCTGCTTACAGGTAATAAAAGGAAGCAATGAGGAAAGGAGCCCCCCAAAGCTGCCAAGATTGCAGCAGCCCCCACCTTTCCTGTAGCTTGGAGTAGCGAATTTATTTATCCCATTGGAATTAAAGAAAATAGATTTAATTGGTTCCCAGCGAGTTAACAGGGGCTGGGAACCAATTAAATCCATTTCCATTATTTCCTATGGGATAAATAAATTTGGTACTCGACCAAATCGGTTCTCGACCACACTTCTGGAACGAATTGTGGTCGAGTACCGAGGTACCACTGTAATATATAGAGTAGTACCCCTAGATACGAGCCTAATTCGTTCCAGAAGGGAGCTTCTATGTCGAGCAACTCGTATCTGGAACAAATAACTTTAGACGTTGTTTTTCCCCTCCGAGATAACCAAAAGCAAGGATTCTTGCGCCACCTAGTGGACGCTCGGCTCGTATCCCGAATTTGAGCTCGGGACTGGAACAGAAATTTCTCTCCCCTCGTGGCTCGTATCTTGAAATACTCGCATGTGGAGCAGCTCGTATCTAGAGGTACTACTGTATTTTTGTACTGGTTTATGTGTCTGAACAGTCCATTACTATTACCACTCATACCTGACACTGTTTTTTGAGTTGTTTTGTGGATATAGTTTTCCCTAAAGAATATCACCTTTTAACCTCCTTTCCCTCCCCCCCTCCCCCATTCCTCTCTTTTGCCGATCACAGAGATCTTGCTGTTCGGTGTTCACCACGGAGCTGAGCCAGCGGTTCCAGGCACGAGAAATCAAGAGGCAGGAAAGTGCAGAAAAATCCAAGGCATGAACTTAAAACAGGGCAAGGAACCTGCAGCCAAATTTCCAACGAACTGGTCCCCCCCCTCTTCTTATCTTTCATCCCCCCCCCCCTCCTATCCATTCTGATATTTTTTTCTCCTCCCCCCAGTAATAATTTTTTTTATAACACTTAGCAGGGAGGTTTTATTTGGGGGTGCAAAGAAGGAAAAAAAAATAAACCTAGCATAGTTTCTCACTGCTAAGGCAAAAAAAAAAAAAAAATCCTCCCCCCCACCTCGTTAGACAAACGGATTGTCAGCTAACCCCGGTTTTGGCATCTTTTTTTAACATTATCTAACTTTCCCATCAGTAGCGTTGTGGACCGACTGGTTTGGTGGGGTTGGTGGTGTGGAAGGGGGCTGGTGTGGCTCCGTGTCCCACATAAAGAGGGCCTCAGTATGTAAGAATTGAGCGAAAGGGGGGGGCGCCTATTGAAAGTCAAAACTGAGCTTTGTGACCCGCAAGGATACGTTTCTAGTCCTCAAGAGCCTCAGAAAAAAAATTGAGAGAACTATTGGTACGGTGACTTTTCTAGACGGTTCCTTGAAATTTCCCGGCGGGTGGGGAGGGAAATTGTAAAACTTTTGGCTAAATTTGCGAGGGGAGATCCTTTTTTCTTGGTCCCTTTGCTGATTTTAAAAAGGGATGAGATTTTTCCAGAATTTGGGAAGATTCCTGGGTGGGTCTCGCTGGGGGGGGGGGAGGTTGGAAGACACCCCCCCTCCTCTTAAAAGTGGCGGCCTGCCCCCCCCCCATTGCAAAAGGAAGAGGGTCTGATTTTTTTTTCAAAGTCCAAGGAAGGATCCATACAAGCAAGGCGCCTAGAAGTTACACCACGACTAAATAAAAGAATGTTGCGACAAAATGGTCTAATTTTATATATATATATGTGCAACTCGCCAACTCATGACTGTTTTTTTTTTTTAAAGACCCTTTAAATTGGGAGGGTTGGCAGAGAAGGGGGGTTTGGGACCATGGAAAGCTCATCTGTTGGGACAACAGCCTGGTTTTTCATGGTTTGGCAAGAAAACTGTTAACGGATATGAGGTTGATTTGGAACGGGTGTTTTAGTGTTTGGGGGGGGGATGGGCCCTTCCGCTATTTAATTCATGGCCTGCATACAAAACCCTGGCTGTGCCAGAGAAGGGCGTGTCCTCACAAGCTGACTTTCCCCAAGACGTAACTCCCTTGCTCTTGGTCAACTGGCGTTGGACTAGCAAGAGGCCAGCATCCTTGGCTCACCCTGCAGGTTAAAAGTCACTTAGCCATTAAGGAGGTACATAGAGAGAGAGATGATAGATTAGAGACAGAGACAGATGATAGATTAGATTAGATTAGATTAGATAGATAGATAGATAGATAGATAGATAGATAGATAGATAGATAGATAGATAGATAGATAGATAGATAGATAGATAGATAGGATAGAGGATGGCTGGCTGGCTCGACGGATGATAGATAACAGACAATAGATATCAGATGATATAGATACCTATCGATGATAGATTAATTAAATGATAGATGATATATTGATAGATGATAGATAGATGATATAGATACGGCATAATTAAATGATAGATTAGAAATTAGATGATACAGATGAGATTAGATAGATGGATAGGTAGGTAGGTAGGTAGATAGATCGTAAAGATAGATAGATCGATAAATATGCTAGATGAGAGATATTGATAATAGGTGATATGAATACAGATATAGATAGATGAGATGCTAAGTGACAGATGGTAGGTGAGAAATAATATATATTAGGTGATATGATATGGACAGACATGGATTGATAGTTATAGATTATAATAGATGTTAGGTGATAGACATAAATAGATAAAATAGATGAGAGATTAGGTGAGATGATAAAGTATTGTCCTCCAGTGGCTAATTTTAACAATGCAGTTTATACATTATACACATTCAGAATCCTGCCCCCAGTGGTAGATTTGGGAACTGCGGATTCAAACTGGGAATGGCCTGCAATTCCATATGTATATATCCATGCTGGTGCACCAATGGCGGGACGCGAGCTGTTACCCTAGCTCAGCTCCAGAGTGCATGTGCATCCTCTAAAGGCTTTGGTAGAGTCTGGGCCCACCAGAAGAGGGAAAATGTGGGAGGGGTTGTGCACACGAGGAGGTGGGGCAGCGCAGGATGTGTGTGTCACGCTAGCATGTGCAGAGGGCATGTGGGCATTAAATTATGGGTGTGGGCACATGTGCACGCACAATACGCAAACACATTTAAAAACCTGCCATTTAATGGTTAATTTAGGAACTGCATCCACACTGGCAAAAATAAAGGGAAGCCTGCCCTCTGGTGCTTGATTTTGGAACTGCAGCCTATACATTTATACATAATATCTCCCTCTAATGGTGACATTAGGAACTGTGGCCTCAACAAGTTAAATGATCAAATCTGTCCCTTGGTGACTAATTTTATTACAGCAGCTTCTATATTATGTGAACACATGTAGGAACAGCAGGCTGCAATGCAAACAGTGAAGTCTGCCATCTGGTGGCTATCTTTAGTAGTGCTGCTTCCACAAAATACATCAGTCTGCCCTCTAGTGATAAATTAGGGTACTACTAGCATGAGATTTGCACTAGAAAAATCTGCCCTCCGGTGGCTAGATTATGAACTTCAGCTGTCAAGTGATAGTCTCTTTGCGATGTTTCAGCGAAATCACACTCGCCATCATCGGGCTGAAATTATACTCAAACAGCCCGAAGCCAATAACTTCACCCTGTGATTTTGCCGAAACGTTGTAAAGACACTCAAAATATTACAGGGGGGAAACCCAAACTCACAACAATCTACATACATATATCCGTGAAAATCTACAAAATTATATATATAGGCAACAGCCATCGCGATCTCCAGAACATTTAAAATTTATTAAAAACTTTATTTAAAGTTTTAAATAAATTTTAAACGTTCCGGACATCGTGATGGCTGTTGCGCCTAAATTCTAGTAGTTAATGTGAAGGCATATATGTTCAATATAAGAAGCATCCTCTTCTCTTCAATGCATGCCCATCCCAAAGGATTCTAATCTTGTCAGCATTAATATTAAGCTAAGGGCAATTTTGGTGTAGAAATAAGGATCCTTCTAAAAATGGGCCCAATTCTGCCTTTTCAAACGCTTTTGCTTCGCTTCATAAAGTATAGAAGAATCAAGATTCCTTCATCTCTTTAAAATATCTATTTGATGTTTTGCCATGTAATTGTCCAGCTAAAATATAGATTATCAAATTTTCGCCATCGCAAATATTGCATCAGAGAAACAGAGACACGCCCTTGGAGTGACTGATAGCGGCTTTCTTTTAAATCACAAAAGCACAATATAAATACAGAGGTGTATGTGTGTGTGTGCACGCGCATGAGAGAGAGAGAGAACATATTTTCCCTGTGGTAATAAAAATACATTCTTTACAATTAAAATTGTAATTAGTGCAAGTCCTTTTGCCAAGCCGAAGCTCGGCCTCTTTCGGTTCCCCTTCATCAGGAGGACTTGGGAGGGACTTCATACTTGAAAATCACGCTGAAGATCTTCCCGCCCAGGCGATCGGCCAGCCAAGAGTTTTTCAGCACCGCCAGCTTCAGGCTCTCACATCTCAGCTTGGCGTGGTAGTTGGTGTGGATGGCCCGGCCCATCCCTTCGATGATCACCAGGTCTGTCTTCCGCTCTCGGACCAAGTTGGCCAGGCCCTTGTCCAGGCGGCTGTGAGAATTAGGAGGAGGATTAAATGAAAAGGGAGAAGTTAGATCAAATGGTGGTTTTAATGGATCATGGATCCATTAGAGACATCACTTAAAACAGTGGTTCTCAACCTTTTTTAATGCTGTGACCCCTTAATAGAGTTCATGTTGTGGTGACCCCCAATCATACGTCTAGCACCAATTCTCCCAACAGAGCTTGAAGCTGATTGGCAGGAAGGTCAGAGGGACACACCCACTGCAAATGCCTGATTGGTTGGAGAGGAGCAGCATAAAAGTCCAATTAATAAATATGCTCCAGTCACAACAAACTGCAGTCACAACAAACCGAAGATAACAAAGTATTGTTTTGAATTCTCTTTTTCAAATGGCGATCCAATTTAGCTAGACCAATTTCTCTTGGGAAAGGCAACTGCCAGGTTCTCTTGTTAGAAGATGCCGCCCTGAGTCCTACGGGATCAGGCGGCATGTAAATCAATTAAATTAAAGGGGGGGGGGAGGCCACAAGCATCAGCAAAAAAACCCCTCTTCAAATCCCAGAATTCCCTAGTCAGCAAGGACACAGTAAGAATTGAGGGGGGGTGGGCAGTGTGGTGAAATTACTTTCAGAAGCCTGAAATCAGTCTGGGGACGTCAGCCATTCGGGCTTAAAACCCATGGATCATTCATTTTGCTCCCATCCCCACCCATGACCAAAAAAGGCACTTAATGCTTGTTTTATTTTACAATGAGCAGGAAGGTGGCAAACCTGAGGTCCAAGCAGGGCGAACTGGAGCCGGTCTGGACCAAGAGGAGCCTCTCTTCCTTCAGGGCAATTCTAGAGACAGACAGACAGACAGACAGACACAGAGAGAGAGAGGGGATCAAATTGCAACACTCAGTCCATGGGAGAAACGTCCAGCAAAACCGCCCAGGATTAGAGCACAACCTTAACAAACAAAGATGGCTAGAAAGACAGAAGGATCTCGGTATGAAGCAAACCGGGGGGACTGGGGGGGGGGGACGACAGGGGGAGGGGACATATTAGCTGTGCAGCTTTCCCAGAGCCCATTTTAGCAGAGCCCTTGAGAGACCCAAATGCTGTTTTATACTTGATCAAACCAAATTTGCAGATGTGAAAGTTCTCCACATTTCACTTACAGACATCTAATTATCTATCATTCAATCCATCCGTCTGTATCAGTGATTCTCAACCTTGGAAACCTTAAGACATGTGGACTTCGATTCCCAGAATCCCTCAGCCAAGGTGAGTGGACTTTGGGTGAGCTCCCAGAGTTCCCCAGCAAGAATTTGTGAACTGGGATCAGAATACAGCTTGAGTGATCTTCCATCACCTCTGCTGACTGGGGAATTTTGGGAGTTGCTCCACTTGTCTGAAACACTGAGAAACACTGACCTATATCATCTATCCTATCATCTATCTTATCTTCTCCTGTCTGTCTGTCTATCTGTCTATCTATCTCTATATCTATTTATCTATCTTCTATCTATCTATGTTTATATCTCTCATATCTATCTAAATCTATCTTCCATCTAAATCTATATCTGTCAATCCTTTAATCCATCTATCTTCTAAATCTATATCATCTAAATCTATCATTTATCTACCTATCAATCCTATCATCTACCTACCTATCTACCTACCTTATCCATCTATCTATCTACTCTGTCTACTCTATCTACCTATCTACCTACCTATCTATCTCAAAGTTACATCAAAGGGGATGAGCAAAATGAAGAAAAGCCCAGAAAACTAATTCAACATATACAAAGAAGTCGATCTGTTAGCATTAGTAATAACTGTATTACTTCATTAGATTGCATGGTTATCTAGAATATTTTTTGACAGTACGGGTCAGGGATCAACGCTGTAAACTGAATAAAACAGATTGAAACACTGTTAAAAAAAACCTGATAAACTATTTGATCAAGAAGACCCAAAACTAATGATACTGAGTGGCCAGAAACATTGGAGAAAACACTGAACTTTTTTTTAAAATAGAAGGGGTTCCTATATTTCTGTTTAAATTCAGTGGTTATCTACGGCTTAGCCCCAGGAAGGTGAACATGAATAAATGAAAATAAATGTATTTATTATCCTTATTACTTAAGTATGATAAATAAAAAATAATCAAAGTTTTATTGCTTCTCAGAGTTTAGACTGAGTTATATCCATTTCTGATCTTGAAGGAAATGTGTCATTTCTCGTGAGTTGCAGTGATGGTTGTGGTATTTATGGCATCATCATTCCAAGATCATTGCATCTTCTTAATAGTCGCCTAACTTAACTCAATAAGCCCTTTTCAATTCCTTTATTGACAAAAATGTACTGCATTAAGACTGAACGCATTCTCAGGCTATGAATTTAAAACGTCCTTCTCGTACCCAAAGGAACATTTTTTCCCCGTTCTTCAAGCTTCGTGCTCACCAATCCTTACCGGATTACATCATCCATCGCTGCGATCCTTTCCGCCACTAGCAAGGATTCATTATACGTGACGTCATTCAAAGCAGGACCTGAATTGCAAGCCAGAATAACCTGGTATTGCAGAGGAGAGGGAGAGAGAGAGAAAAGCAAAGAACATTTTGGAGAGAATTGATTGTGGGTCAACACTATGACATACACGGAGATTTGATCCATTTTAAATCGGAACCGAAATAGATTCTGAAATATATTTGCCTCTGTGGTTCCCTCAGGGACTTTAAAACGAGGAACACCAACACAATTTTGGAGGATAAGATAAATTCCAGTACATCTTGGCCTGTGAATTTGCATACTCTAGAAACTGTCTTGGCTGTTGCTTTTCTTTTGGCCAAGTCCTTGATAGAACAGAATTCTTTATTGGCCAAGTGTGATTGGAGAAAACGACCCTCAAAATGATGCTATAGAGCACTACACACCAGAACTAGACACAAGAAAAGTTTTTTCCCAAACACCATCACTTTGCTAAAGAAAAAATTCCCTTAGCACTAGCAAGCTATTCACTAAGGCTGCATTACTATTAGCCTTTTCATCATTCCTATCACCCATTTCCTCCCACTTATGATTGTATGACTGTAATTTTTTTGCTTGTATCCTTACAATTTATATGAATATTGATTATTTCCTGATTGCTTATTTGTATCCTATGACAATCATTAAGTGTTGGACCTCATGATTCTTGACAAGTGTATCCTTTCTTTTATGTACACTGAGAGCATCTGCACCAAAGACAAATTCCTTGTGTCCAATCACACTTGGCCAATAAAGAATTCTATTCTATTCTATTCCATTCTAATTCTATTCTATTTCTAAGTCATGATCCTGTTTTAGCATCTTCTGTGGAACTAAGTTATTTGTTGCTAGCAAGGTGGGTAAAAACTCAAATGAAGCTAAACTTTGGTGTTTCCATTAATTCTGTTTTAGTTGGGATTAAACAGTATCTTATCTCCCCCCCCCCCCCAAAAAAAATCCTCCATAGTGCCAAGTTAGATAGCGCTTATCTGGGCCCGTCTGCCAAGCTGACACACAAAAGCATCGGGCAAGAGAGAGAGAGACCCTGGAAGGCATTTCACCCTAAGACGTCGCAGAAATGTTACTGACCTCCGTGCCCCTACAGAGCAATTCCCTAACAAAAGGGAAGACACCTAAGATGACGTCAATCCCACTGTTATCTGCAAAAATTAAGGCACATTTATGAGCTGGGGCCTGCGGAAAGGAAAAAGAGACGCATCAGAGAACTCAGACGACAAAATTAACCGTCCCGCACACTTCGGCCACGGATTTCCCCAAGTCAAGCTACACTGCTGGAGAAAACCTAAAATCTGGGAAGGGGCCCAGAACCATCCCTCAATATTTTTTTAAAAAAGAAAGGAAACGTGAGAAGGAAATCTCTCGGTCCCCCTAGAATTTCTGGAGTATTTTTGAATTTTGCAACGAAACTCTAGGAGGTTTCATTTGTCGGGTGAGACAAAGGTGAGAGTAAGCAGGAAGAGTTGACTTTGCAACAAGGAGTTCTCTCTTCTGTTCTTAAGACAGGAGCCCCCAATTTTGATGGCCTCTCCCAATGGCCACTCCAAGAATGGGGCAGCAGAGAAAATGGGCTAATAACCCATGGCCAAACCCAACAAAACCTCATCTCTTGAAAACAAAATCAGTTTCACCATCTAGAAACTCAGTCTTACAGGAGACGAGAGTTCGGTGCCGTATTAAAAAAAAATAGTTCAGTCTTTCTGAACTTCAGCAATTTTGAGATTTTTGGGGGGCATAGGGGGGAGAGAAACAGGACTTCAACTCCCAGAGTTCCTCATGAACTGAAGTCGACAGACGTAAGACTGACATTGAAAGCCGAAAGAGGATGTAAAAATATGATCAAACAGGGAAATTTATTTTACCAATAGTTGGGAGGGGGGGGAAAGGGATGGAGATTAAATTGGTATTGCCTAGCAAATGAAATACTCAGACGACATGATGTTTATAAAAGGACTAAGAATTGTATTTAATAGAAAAACCAATCAATAAATAATAATAAATAATTAAAAGTTGCTGCGGTTGGGTAACGCTAGACTAGCCAATAGGTTTCCTCTGCTGCTCAGACCTGTGAGACCCTTCCCTCTCATTCCTCCTCTACCAGAACAGCCCCTCCAAAACGGTGGTTGAAGGATGGGTCGCGCGTACCTTGAGCCGTTCTAGCCATTCGCTATACGAATCCTGGAGCCAAGGGGGCTCTGGGCCATGAACAAAGGGGAAACGGGCAAGAGGGGGGGAAAGAGAGAGAGGGAGAGAGAATGACACGATCAATTAATTTAATCAATTAATCAATTCATTAATACAGAGTTGGGGTCACGCAGTGGTTAGAATGCAGCACTGCAGGTTCCTTCAGCTAACTGCTAGCTGTAGTTCAGCAGTTCAAATCTCACCACCAGCTGAAGGTTGACTCATCCTTCTATCTTCTGAGGTGGGTAAAGTGATGACCCATATTGTTGTGGGCAAGAGGCTGATTCTGTAAACCACTTAGAGGGGGCTGTAAAAGCACTGAGAAGCAGTATAAGTGCTACTGATATTCCTTCCTTCCTTCCCTCCCTCCCTCCTTCCTTCTTTCCTTCCGAGGTGGGTCAAATGAGGACCCAGATTGTTGGAGGCAGTAAGGCTGATTCTGTAAACCGCTTAGAGAGGGCTGTAAAAGCACTAGGAAGTGGCACATGCGGCTAAAGGCTAAATGCTATAATTGTCAGAAGAACTTTGAACTTGCCATTTCCCGCAAAGGAATGCTGAGAAGCCCTCCAGCTAAGTGGGATTTTTTTAGAAAGGTTTTGAAGAGCATCTCAAAAGGTTCAAATTGGAGAAAACCCACTCTACCCTCTGCTCAAAAGTCCAGAGACCAAAGCAGACTTCTCTAGAAAAGGCCTGCAAATGTTTCAAGCTTGAAAGGATTTTTTTCTTGCAGGTTTGAAACAACTTTTTCCAATGAGCTTTGGGAATATTTTTTTTAAGGGGGTCTTGTTTTTTTAATTATTATTGATTTGCAGCCCAGCATTATTATTTTTGAAAAAAACAACTCAAGGGGGCTAACTTGTACAACACATCTCTTCCAGTGGTGAAATCCAAATTTTGTTACTACCGGTTCTGTGGGTGTGGCTTATTCTATTCTATGCTCTTTTTGGGTAATTTGTAATTTTTCTCTCTCCACAATTTCTATATATATGTATCAATACATATACCTTAAAATTCACCAATATTTATTTATTTTATTCAACTTCTATGCTACCCAATCCCGGAGGACACAATTATATAATAACAGACAAATTATATAACAGACACAATTATATATTTTTTAATCCAATCAGCCATAAATCAATATTTTATTTATTTATTTATTTTAATGCCCCCCTCTCCTTAGACTCAAAATATGTTATTTTGCACTTGTCCATCAGTCTGTTATTCTTCATTTCTTTACACTCTCCTCTCTCCTTCTCCGTCTCTTCCCTACCTTCTTTCTCCTTCTCTCCTCCTTCCTACTTCCCTCCACTCCTCCTCCCTTCCTTTCCTCTGTCCTCTTTCTCCCTCTTTATCTTTCCTTGGGTGATTCTTATCCTAGTTCATCTAGCATTGAACAGACTGATGACAGATTTCCATACATTGTAAATTGTCAGCGTCTCTTCTGAAATCATTATTTCCCTCTTCCCTCGGTACCTTGTAATTTTTTCTTGGCTTCTTCGAATCCAAACTGGGGGTCTGTTTCGAGGACACTGGCAGTGAGGAAAACCAGGAAGGGAGGAAAAAAGAGAGAGAGAAAAATAGCATACAGGTAAGAAAAACCAGGTATTTCCTGCTACTGTTTTGGGAAAATAAAAAAAAAGCCCAACTAGATTTCCTGGGTGATTTTGTAAGGATCTCAATAGCGAGGGATCAGAGTAATGCCTTTGCAAATTTATACAAATTTCTATAGAATGTTTTATAGATTGGCATTCACCACTGGCAAGATTGGCAAAGAAGCGGAAATGTAATCTGACACTGGGCACATATTATCACATGTAGTGGAAATGTGTAAAGGAAGGGAAAAAAATATTGGACGAAAGTACATAAATGGTTAAAAAAATGTTAAAGCAACACATATAGACTGTAGTATTTCTGTTAGGCATATTACCAGAAGAATACGATAAGGGGAATATATATCTAATACTACATGTTTTGACGGCAGCAAGAACTGTATGTGTGCAATCCTGGAAAAATGAAGATGATATAATTTTAAAAAATACTCGATTGTGCAGAAATAAACAGCTTGGCATTAAAGAGAAAACATAAAGGAGAGACAGAATGTTTTCAAACATGGGACTTACTTTTATCAATGGTTGGAGAATACAAGTAGAAATTGGAAATAATACTATTATGTACGTCTTATATTCAATGTGGTATTATATTATATACTATTATGTAAGTGAATTAACCCAGACAATATGCTGTTCCCTAAAATACTTATGTATGTTAAGGGAAAATATGTAAATACAGTGATACCTTGTCTTACAAACTTAATTGGTTCTGGGACGCGGTTCTTAAGGTGAAAAGTTTGTAAGACGAAACAATGTTTCCCATAGGAATCAATGGAAAAGCGATTAATGCGTGCAAGCCCAAAACTCACCCCTTTTGCCAGCCGAAGCGCCTGTTTTTGCACTGCTGGGATTTTCCTGAGGCTCCTCTCCATGGGAAACCCCACCTCTGGACTTCTGTGTTTTTGTGATGCTGCAGGAGAATCCCAGCATTGCAAAAACGAGCACTTCACGGGCAACGGAAGTCCGGAGGCGGGGCATCCCAGCAGCAGCGGTGGGTTTGTAAGGTGAAAATAGTTTGTAAGAAGAGGCAAAAAAATCTTGAACCCCAGGTTTGTATCTCGAAAAGTTTGTATGATGAGGCGTTTGTAAGACGAGGTATCACTGTAAGATGTTAAGAAAAAAGAAAAGAAAAATCCCTTTGCTTCTGAAATTAAGACTTCTGAAAGGCAAAAACAAAGGCTTTCGTTGCTGATTAGCCTCTCGCCACTGCGTGGCAGTGGTGGAAAAGATGTTCTTTAGACTAAAAAGTAGATTACTGTATTTTTTGGAGTAAAATACACCTTAGTTTTTGGAAGGAAAATAAAGGAAAAAATCTGCCTACCAGGTATTCATCTGGCTAGTGTCTTTAGTCTGATCACAGCACATCATTTTAACCCCGGTTAGGGCTAAGAAAAAACTTTCTTATGAGGGAGTAGCAATGAAAACTTCGGGCTGGAAAAAAGCATCTTCAGAGGGAGTAGGAATGAAAAAAATCCTGCAAGGTGGAAGAGCCATAGGGCCTCGTTAGGGCTGGGGGGAAAAGCTTCGAAAAAGCTACATTCAGAGTATAAGATGCACCTAAATTTTCAGTCTCTTTTATAAGACGCACCCAAATTTTCAGCCTTTATGTTTCTCCGAAAAATATGGTATTTCTGACTTGAAGGCATGGATTTGCCCCTGTCCAAAGCAATGCAGGTACTCCAGTTTGTTTAGTGACCATTTAACATTGTAACATTTCTGGAAAAAGTTATTTTTTACACTTACGACTGAGGCTTGGCAACTGATTCATATTTTACTACAGCTGTGTGATTCCCCTTTCGGGGACCTTCTGACAAACCAAGTCCATGGGGGAAGCCGGATTCACTTAATGACGGTGAGACTAGGTTTCACAGCTGCACTGAGTCTCTTAAATGGCGGTAGCACAGAAGTTCGCAAAACATTATTGGATTGGATGAATGTGTGTGACTGTACGTGGGATCTTTTAAAATGTTTTAGTAAATTTTCATATTTTTATAGTTATTAGATTTCTTATATATTGTTATATTTAATGTTGTACGCCGCCCTGAGTCGCCTCAAGAAGGGCGGCATAGAAATCTAATAAATAATAATAATAAAATTGGTACGAAGCTCATTTTAACCACCGCTTCGCTTAACGACAGAAATTTCGAGCTCGGTTTGCGGTTGTAAAGTGAGGACTGCCTGTAACACATTTTGAGTTTTTGGGGCTTGACAAATTGGGGCCCAACTCAACCACTGAGGTTAGAAAGCCAGAATTTCTGTCTCTTATGAAAACTGTATCCAGTGAAAAGGGGACTGTTGAGCAAAACCGGCCAGTTTGACCCCAAATCCCGAGAGACTTACTCCGAGACGGCTTTGGCTCCCCAGTCGAAGACGTTTCCGGCCAGGAGACCTTTCACCAGAGCAAACTGCCTCTCCTCCCAGCCCAGGGCGTCCAGGGACTCAATTACCCCCTGGTAACACCGGAGTGCGATGCCGTTTTCCTTCTGCTTTATCTGAGAGAGAGAGAGAAGGGGAAAGAGACAAAGGAAGAGAGGAGAGGGAGGGAGAAAGTGGGAGGGTTAGTCTTCCCCAGTTGCAACTGAGTCTCTTGAGCTGCAGAAGACAGAATAAATTCATTCACCTTCCTTATAAAAGGATATTTCCATCTCCTCCTTCCTCCCACTTTCCTCATTCTCATCTTCCTTTCTTCCTTCCTGTCTTCTTCCCTTCACATCTTTCTTTCCTCTCTCCTTTTCCTTCTTTTTCCCTTTTTTCTTCCTATCTTCCTTCCTTCCCATCTTCCTTCTTTCCTCCCTCCCTGATCTTCCTGTCTTCCTTCCTTCCCATGTCTCCCTTTCTTTCTTTCTTTCCTTCCTTCCTCCCTCCTTTTCCTTCTTTCTCCATTTTCCCTTCCTATCTTCCCCAAAGGATGGGGAAGCAAAAGTGGGCCAGGGCTCAAGAGATGGGATCGCCCCTCCAGAGCAGCGAGCAAGTAGCCTTACCTTGGAGTAGGGATCGGGGAAGTTAAATTCATTCAAGCAATGTTCCCTCGTATCCAGTAAACTTCTAACTGTTAGGGAGCCGTATGCGCTGAGAAGGAAAAAGGGGGAGAAAAGAGTCGGTTATACTATTTGGGGACAAGGGGGAATGATCTTTCGCTCTTTAAAATCATCCCTGGATTATTTCTAACACATTTTGCTCCCTCAGTAACTCTGGCCAAGATTTATATAGGAAGAAAGATGCTATCACAAAATCGAAGAGGGTTTTTTTTTCCTTTTATTTATTTTGTTTCTCTGTTTTTTGGTATTCCCTTCTTATTTACATAACCAGCCTGCCTTAATCTTCGTAAGCTAGGGCACGTTCTTGCTTTAAATTAACAAAAAGCCAGCTAGAATAATCGAGTCGCAGCTCCTGAGTCGGCAGCTGGCAGAATTGGTGAAAATGGAAAAAAAGAAACAAGAGAATCATTAAATAGGACGATCTTTTGGTTACATCTTAAAAGAACCACCAACTGGGTCATCTCACCCCTTTTGGCCTGGAAGACTGAAAATATATTGAATTATGGCCATAAATCTAGGAACTGCCAAATATAGTATATAATCTGGGCAACTGTAGTATTAATGTTTTACAAGTAAAAGAAAAGCAGGGATTATGATGGACAGGGAGAATTTGACAAATGAGCCAGAAAGAGAACGTAGCTGTTATGATATTACTGTTATGCCATTAATTAATATTAATAAATATTTAGCTACTAATTAAAGTCTCTTGCCTGGGGGGCGAGGGTTGGACTAGAAGACCTCTGGTGTCCCTTCCAGGGGTCCCTTTCTGGGAAACTACGTGCTAGGCCAGATTTAAGTCGCAGTCCTTTCTAACAAAATGACAACCAAACAGAATGCAGCTAGTCCTCAATTTACAATCGTTGGCTGTGTGACTGTTTCACGTGGCAGCTTTTGTTGCTAAGTGAAACATCTGTGACGGGAGGTTTTTGCTTCGTTTTACGAAATTTCTCCCCACGGAGGCTAAGTGAATCACAGCAGTTGTGAAGTTAGGAACACACAGTTGTTCAGCGAATCTGGCTTCGGTGCCGTTGCAAACTTTGAATGGTCACTAAACATTGAGGATGACCTGTCTCTTCAAAAACTTTGGCCGCATCCAGAGAAATTCAACGGGCATTCCCCCCCCCCCCGAGAAAGCCCCAGCCCCCCAACTTACAACGGCTGCTGTCGGAGTGTTTGAAGTTTCTCCCGGTATTTGTGTCGGAATTTGTCGGCTCGCTTGGCTGCGTCGACCAAATCGGGTTGGCTGGCTGCGGCACGCTTAGCGACCTGGCCAGGGAAGGAGAGAGAAGAGAGAAGGGGATAGAGCAGCAGTTCTCAACCTGCAGGTGGCGCCCCCTTTCGAGGGGTTGAATGACCCTTTCACAGGGATCAACTAAAACCATTGGAAAACACCTACAGTGGTACCTCTACTTAGGAACTTAATTCGTTCTGTAACCAGGTTCTTAAGTGGAAAAGTTTGTAAGTAGAAGCAATTTTTCCCATAGGAATCAATGTAAAATCCAATAATACATGCAAACTCATTAGGAAAGAAATAAAAGCTTGGAAGTTGGGTGGGAGGAGGAGGAAGAAGATGAGGAGGACACTCGCTGCCCAGAGCGAAGGGAGCATTTCTTTTCTTTTGGTGTTGGCAGAGGTTTATCCCCTCTCCAAGCGCCCAGAGAAAGGAAAATGCTTTGTTCGCTCTGGACTGCCAAAGCCTCCTTAAGCGCCACCAAAAGGCTCCTCTGGCAGCCCAGAAAAGCCCAAGATAGCCAGGATTAAAGGGGGAATGGCAGGAAACTGGCCGGGCCTTCGTGCTGCTCTCAAATTTCCTGGGAAATTTTTCTGGGCTTGAGTTCTAAAGTAAAAAGTGGTTCTTAAGAAGAGGCAAAAAACCCTTAAACACCCGGTTCTTATCTAGAAAAGTTCTTAAGTAGAGGTACCACTGTATTTCTGACGGTCTTAGGAACCGAGACAATGCTCCTCTATCTGTTTCCAGGCTGGTCCGTGCAAATAACACTACTGCAAAAAACATATAATTGTTGTGGGCCAGGGAGTGGGTGCATCACCCCATCCTCACCGTAAATGGGTCCTTACCCCGTCCAAGGACTCCTCAAAGCACGAGAGCCAATACTGCCGGGCTGCAACATCGTCTGTTAGATCCACTGTGTCTGCGACGTACGTAGAGGGATCCTGCAGCAAAGGCAGATTCACCAGCATTCGCTCCAGACGATCCATTTCCAACATGTCGAACTGGAAGAAAAATGGTGGTGGTGATATGGGGGGAGGGGGGAGAGAGAATGTAAAGTGTGCAGGACGGTCAACTAATTTATTTATTTTGTTCCAAAATTGGTGGGGAACTGCATCCAAAGAGGAGCCGAGGTAGGGGGGAGCGAAGGAGGCATGCATTTTGAACAGCAATGGGAAACCACAGCTCAAAAGGCGTGTTAAAAATAAATAAATCAATTTTTAAAAAGGGTATTAAAAATATGAAATTGGCTTCCATAAACTTTTCATTTGGTCTCAGTTGGAAGATTCAAACTTTGCTCCCCCTTTTAGAGGGGGAGAGGGGCATTAAGAGTTCAAGAGAACCAGTTTAGCCTAATGGTTAAAGCTTCACTAAAGTTCCAGTCCCTATCCTAGGCATGAAAGCTGGCTGGGTGACTTTGGGCCGATCACCAGGAAAATTCTAATCCCACCTTTGGTATGAAAGCCAGCTGGTAGCGTGGCCCAGTTACTTCTCTCTCAGACCAGCCTACCTCACAGCGTGGTTGTTGTGGGAAGAAAATAGCAGAGGAGGATGGGGATTAGTTATGTTTGCCACCTTGTTTATACATAAAAACTCAAAGGTGGGATATAAATAAAATAAATAAATAGAACTTTGCAGCTGTGCAAAGTTTCCCTTCCTCCCCCAAATCTCAAACCAAACAGGTCTCCCCACACCATAGCCCTTTCCATATGGAAACACAGAAGATTGACGGCAGAAAAAAACCTCATGGTCCATCTGGTCTGCCCTTATACTATTTCCTGTATTTTGTCTTAAGATGGATATATGTTTATCCTAGCCATGTTTAAATTCAGTTACTGTGGCTTCCCCAACCACGTCTGCTGGACGTTTGTTCCAAGCATCTACTAACTCAGTCAAATAATATTTTCTCACATTGCTTCTGATCTTTTCCCAAACTAACCTCAGATTGTGCCCCCTTCTTCTTGTGTTCACTTTCCTATTAAAAACACTTCCCTCCTGAACCTTATTTAACCCTCCTGAACCTTAGTTAATATGCCTCATAAATCATCCTGCAAAAAATAGAAAATGTTGGCTGGTGTCACATCGGCTGGATTTCCCCTTGAACAGAGATGCCATGTTAAATATCTGAGTTAAGATGCTCGCTGAAAAGTTCTCAACAAAGCTGGATTTCAGAACTAAAGAAGGAGGTCTGAAGTGTTCATTTTGGGTCAGCTTCAAAACAATTGGGGTGGGGGGGACAACGATCCTGCAGGATTCCGGGATTTCCTTGCTCAGAAGACAGATGTTTCCTGTCCAAACAAGCAAGTGATGTCCTGGCGCACTGTTTTCCATTGTTTCGTTGGGAAAAGGCACCAGTCAGGACTCATCCTGCCTAGAAAATCACGAAGCCAGGGCGGGGGTGGGAGGCGATATTTCGGGGAGTGGGGTCAACAGGGTGGTGTTTTTTTTCTATGCCAGGAAAACTCACGGTGCCACTTCGTTCCCGCTGCATGGGGCAAACGTCGGGCGATGTGCTCAGGAGGCCCGAACTGCTAGCATAGTTCTCTCCCCAGCTATATAGATTGGGATCTTGTACGCAGGAAGGAGGAGAAAGAGAGGGGAGGAGGGAGAAATAGATATATATTATAATAGATATAAAATAAAATAATATAAAATAATATAAATATCTATATTGATATATCTATATATCTATTTCAATATCTATATCTGTCTGTCTGTCTGCCTGTCTATCTGTCTATCTATCTATCCATCTATCGCTCAAAAAATAAAGGGAACACTTAAACAACACAATATAACTCCAAGTAAATCAAACTTCTGTGAAATCAAGCTGTCCACTTAGGAAGCCACACTGATTGACAGTCAACTTCACCTGCTGTTGTGCACATTCAACTTTGTACAGAACAAAGGATTCAATGAGAATATTTCATTCATTCAGATCTAGGATGTGTCTTTTGAGTGTTCCCTTTATTTTTTTGAGCAGTGTATTTCTATGTGCATCTCTATCACTGTCTGGTTTGGTTCTGCAACCTAACAAGACCGACACAGACTTCAGAGGAGAATCAGAACTTTAGAAAAAAAATGGCTGCCAACCTGCCTTCCATTGAGGACCTGTATACTGCACGAGTCAAAAAGACGGCAGGGAAAATATTGACTGACCCCTCACATCCTGGACACAAACTGTTTCAACTCCTACCCTCAAAACAAGACTATAGAGCACAGCGCACCAAGGCAACTAGACACAAGAACAGTTTTTTCCCAAATGCCATTACACTGCTAAACAAATAATTCTCTCAACACTGTCAGACTATTTATTAAACCTGCACTATTATTATTATTACTACTACTATCAGATGGGATGAAGAACCCACATCCAGGCCCACTTAAAAGCTCGATTCTTGTTCTTAAAAACAGACTTCAAAACCTAGAATGAACAGAACCAGCCAGCTTATTTGTCCACCGAAACTCAAAACACAAAACCAGAAGCCTCCCTGGACTAAAAACGGGAGCTGCAAATATCTCAGAATTTAGTTGTGTAGCACACTTGCGTTGCAGTGCTGGCGTCTTTTTCTCAAGGGGTGTGTTACGCAGAAGCACATACAACACCCCAAATAGAGGCAGGCAACAATTTCAGGCCTGGTGGAGGAGACTCCGAAATGCGGGAGGATTCTCCCAGGCAGATAACCAGGCTCTTATCGGGTGAACGTCTTCCCAACCTTTGGCACCAGCCCAAGGCTTGGCAGAGTCTTTGAAGTTCTCCCTGGCTTGGGAGGAACCCGGAATGAGAGACTGGGGCCTAAAAGCCCACACTGGGGAGGTGGGGGGTTGAGGTAGCGATGGGGGCCCTGAAGAGAAAGGGCACCTGTACTTACTGTCCTGCTCTGCTCCTTTTAAGAAAGCACCTATGGCTCCCAGGTAGCCTTCGTGCCGCAGGAACAAAGCTTGGACTTCACCCTGCCATAATACAAAAGACATATTTATGTTGTGTTTGTAGGTTGTGTTGGCAGACTATAGAGCACAGCGCACCAAGGCAACTAGACACAAGAACAGTTTTTCCCCAAATGCCATTACTCTGCTAAACAAATAATTCTCTCAACACTGTCAGACTATTTATTAAACCTGCACTATTATTACTACTACTATCAGATGGGATGAAGGAGGAGCAGTTGCTCTACATTTACAAGGCCGAGTAAAAGAGCCAAAGGCACGGAGCTTACTTCAGACCAAACACACACACACACCAAGCTCCGAGAGAGCTTAAGGACCACACATAACTTTATTTGTCTAAACAATCTTTATAGAGGGCTACTTCTGTGCCCACACAGCTTAGACCTTCAAATTTTCCCTCTGCCCTGGTCTTAACCTCATCCCACCATGCCAACCTGCTACAAGATTTTCGATTTCATTTCCCGCTACCTTGGAGAAGAAGTTAATACTGTAGGTGATGGTACGCATGGTGACCGGGTGACCTCGGATGAAGAAGCCGCCAAAGTAGATTTTGTCCAGGTTGTGGAGTTTGGCATACAGGCAAGCCAGCTGCCCGATATCGTTGCTGATCATGTGCAGTAAACTTTTGGCCATGTCTTCTTTGGAAAAATCTGAGAAGGGCACGAGAGGGAAGGGTGGGAATATCAAGGACACACACACCCCACCACCACCATGCAAAAGATGTGAGTCAATTAATTAATTCCGAATTGTGTTCGGAATGAGATTCAGGGAAAGAATCAAAGGAGGGACAGCGAGATTTGGCCGTGGCTGCTGACCTGGAACAGTGAAAAATGCAATAAAATTTAAAAGGCCCTTGATTTTAAGGGGCAAAATTTATTTTTTTAAAAATTTTAACAAGACACCCCACAAGTTCGAGTGGACCGAATGGTATGTATGTTTTTTAGATTGGATTTAGGGATTTATAAGGGATCATATTAGTTAGGGTTTATAAATGGAGTTTTATATCTATTGTTAATATTTGACTTCTTTTTATTATTATATTACTGTATTGTTTTTATTGTGTAAGTCTCCTGCCACAAAGCTCCCAGAGACCAATTAGAGCTCCCAGAGTCGGCCTCCTCCAAGTCCCGTCAGCTAAACAATGCAGGTTGGTGGGGCCGTAGGGGAGGGCCTTCTCTGTTGTTGCCCCAACTTTATGGAATCAACTCCCCCCCCCCGAGGTCCGTATAGCCCCCACCCTGCTGGCATTCTGTAAGGCCATGAAGACCTGGCTATGCCAGTGGGCTTGGCCCCCCGAAATCAACCACTAGCTTGTCCATGTGTCTGAATTGGTACGAATGATAAGTACGTATGCTGTTGAATTGTCTTAAGTTTTAATTAGGATTTTAGAAATTAGTTTTTTTTCTTGACTTCTTTTATTCTTGTTGTTATTTGTAATTTTATACTGTTGTAAGCCGCCCTGAGTCCTACAGGATTGGGCAGCATAGAAGTCAAATGAATTAAATTAAATTAAATCAACTTGTCAGGAAAATCCCTACCTTTATCCACCATGGTGGATTTCCCAAAACTGCTGGCTATCAGGTTCCCGCTGAGGCCGAGGGTCTGGTAGGCCCCACCGTAGATGTCTTTCACCAGCATGTCGACGTTGGTGTGTTGGCCCTTCGAGGCAAGCTGCAGCAATTCATCAAACTTCTAAAAAAATGGGAGGGAAACTCCAAAGGTCTGTTAGATGAACCGGCCTGGAAGGACGGATTATTTCTTGTGCCCTTTTCATGTCCTTCATGAAATCAGTTCTGAATGGTCTTGCCCTCCCTTGGAGAGAGAGAGGAAAATAATTTCTTGGCCTCTAAAAAAATCCAGCCTGGGAAGGTTAAAACACAAAGCTTTTTCCTGAAGAGCTAGCTTTCTAAACACAGGACGAGAACCATTGGAAAGTTAAGCCTTTAATTTGGGTTTTGTCAAATTTCTGCCACATTCTCTCCGTTTCTCCTATGTATCTTCTACATACACAGAAGTGAGTACACCCCCCCTCATATTTTGTAAATATTTAAGTTTATCTTTTCAGGTGACAACACTTGGGTACAATGTCAAGTAGTGAGTATACAGCTGGTACAACAGTGCAAATGTGCCGTCCCCTCAAAATAACACAACACACAGCCATTGAGGTCTAAAGTCCTGGAAACAAAAATGAGTAGACCCCTTAAGTGATAATGTCCAAATGGGGCCCAAGTATAAAGTGACCAGATGTCCCGCTTTTAGCAGGACAGTCCCACTTTTTAGGAAATTTTCCCATGTCCTGCATTTTAAAAAAGTCCCGCTTTTTTCGGGCAGTTTGCAGAAGCACGCTTGCTCACTCTGGCTCCACAGGGCCCCACCGCCGCCGCCATGATGCCCCTTGCCCATCCAGCCCTCCTGCTGCCAACGGGCCAAACCTGTCCTGACGCTGCAGGACCTACAACTCCCGCTGCAGTCTCCCTGCAGCCCTCCAATGACGCCTACAAGACAGGGGCCCTGCGGACCCCGTCGAAGCCGCCACTCTCCTCCAGCTATGTTTTCACGGAGAAGAACGGGCAAGCTTTTTTGAGCGTTTTGAATTTTGTCAGTTGCCTATCTGTGTCGTCGTCCCCATCCCCGCCGATGGTGTCCCGCTGTGCCTAAGTCATGATCTGGTCACTTTACCCAAGTAGCCATTTTCCCCTCCCTGTTGTCATGTGATGCATTAGTGATACAAGGTCTCAGGTGTGAAAGGGGAGCAAATGTCTTAAATTTGGTGTTATCGCTCTCGCTCTCTCACACTGGTCACTGGAAAGTCAACCTGGCACCAACATGGCAATCAACTCTCCGAGGATCTGAAAAAATGAATTGTGGCTCTACATGAAGATGGCCTAGGCCAGAGGCCTTCAAAATTGGCAACTTTTAAGATTTGTGGACTTTAACTTCAGCACAACTGGCTAGAAAATTCTTTTTGCCAAGTTTGTAGACTTCGGGCCTAGACTATAAGAAGGTTGCCAAGACCCTGAAATTGACAGTGTGTCCAGGGGAAAAGCATTTTGAAATTCCCTATTTCCCTGACATTTCCCTGTAACTTGTGATCTAGTTAAGACGTGGTTGTAGATGATGTTATACCAAACGGCTAAGCCGTGGAGAAATATCGGTAGCTGAGGAAGCAAGTTGTTGCCACAATTATGCTCATTTTTGCTTGACTTCGCCAAGCAGTGCGATCTGGGGGTTTTTTTTACATGATTTTCCCCTGACTTTTAAACATTTCAATACAGTTTGTTTTTTATCCTGATTTATTCCATTTTTTTCACAAATTCCCTGATATTTCCCGAACCACCAATTTCCCTGATAATTTCCTGTTTTTCAGTTTTGCTGGACACCCTGATTGAGCTGAATTGCTAGGCAAAGAATCTTACCTTGGTTTGGGTAAGCAACGCTCCGAGGCCCCAGAAAGTCCCACCTCCGATGGAACTTCCGCCAATCCATTCAAATTTATCTTCCGTTTCCACCTATCAAAGACAAGGAACAGATTCTTGCCTAAATCCCAACGCTATTACATCGATAAGGATGTAGCAGCCTGGGCTTGAATGGGCAAGTGAATTGATTCTTATTCTGTTGCAGCATCCTGACCAAAAATTTGGACACAGGGCAACTGACTCATATTTATGATGACTGCAGTGTCCCAGAATCACACAATTCCCTTTTGGACAAGCAAAGTCGAGGCCCGATTGAATGAACGAGCGGGCTACTAAACTTAACAGACTGCAATGATCCACTTAACAACAGTGGCAGGAAAAACCGTCAAATAGGCCAAAACTCACTTAACAAATGTTTCACTTAGCAATGGAGGTTTGGGGCACCACTATGGTCAGGGGTTATGTATGCAGATTACTTTAATTTTTAAAAAAAATAATTTTAAATAAACATTTCCCGACATTAATAAACAGAAATACAAAATACAAAAAAATAAAAAATAAAAAAACCCACATCAAATAGAATACAAAATACAAACAATTAGGAAAGATTTAAAACACTACTGTATACAGTACATTTCACACTATTTTCATACTTAACCATTTCATATAATATTTATCATATTGTAATACTATTTATACCATTAATAATTTAGCCTATAGATACATATATACATGGATACTTTTGACAATTAAATTTTGATTTTTTTTCTGTTTCTTATTTTAGTTCCTTATTTTCTCGCCAATTATAAAATCCATTCCAAATTCTAAAGTAGTCCGATTCCTCTTTTTCTTTTAGTTCCATAATCATCCTGTCTATTTCAGCACATTTTAAAATCTTGCTAATCACCATTTTGTCCGGGGGAAACTTTTTTTTTGCTTCCAGTATTTTTCAAAAAACATTCTGGTGGCAGTTAATACGTGTAGTGTTAAATATTGTTTGCTGGTTAAACCAACGGTCCTCACCTTGACGATCGACACTCCAGAGCCAATATTGACCAGCAAATAAGGGAAAATGTGAGGGTGGTTCATCTGAAACCTGAACTCGGGGTCGGCATCCTTCATGTAGACGAAGGCCTCGTGGGGGATGTTCTTGAGGACAAAATTGCACCCCTTAATCAGACAGGTCATGACGTCTTCTTTATCTAATCTATCCGGAAACCAGGTGAGGAAAACAACAGGGACGTTAATAGTTGCAGAACTAGCTCAGGAAACACTGTTGAGTTTTTCCTCCCCCCACAAAAATATATATATTTTAATTTTTCCTAGTTGTAACCAATGCTTTAAAGGATGGGAGGCCCCAAAACAGGACTGGAAAAAAGAGTTCCGTCCTAGTTGGGAATATTTTATCTACACGGGTTTTTCGCAAGTTTGGCAGTTTTAAGATAGTTGGACTTCAACTCCCAATTCCCCAGTCATTTATTTTAGCTTTGTTCGAGCACTGATATATTTTTTTTTTTGGGGGGGGGGGGGGGCATCTGCAACATTTATAAATACTGACCGAAATTTTCAATCTCGCTTGGCGGTTTTCACAAGTGGGCTTCTGTGAGTTTTTGCAATCTTTCCACCCAACTGCTTTCTGCTTTATCAGACAGGCTCTCTGTATCCAGGTGCCCACCAGAGGGCACTGGGAGGGCTCAAACTCTTATGCTGGTGAATTTTATTACTATTTTATTTATATATTTGTCAGTCAATTATAGGACGGTAATTTGTATAAGCATAACATCAGAAAAGTAATGATAAAAGACAACAGGACAGTAGGACAGGGACGGTAGGCACAACGGTGCGCTTACGCATGCCCCTTACAACCCTCTTAGAAAGGGGGAGAAGTCAATTGTAGATAATCTAAGGTTAAAAGTTTTGGAGTTGGGAGGAGAAACCACAGAGTCAGGTAATGCATTCCAGGCATTGATTACTCTGTTGCTGAAGTCGTATTTTTTGCAGTCTAGTTTGGAGTGGTTGATATTTAGTCAATTTGGGGAGCTGTGGTCCCGACAAACCTCTCCTTCAACCCACTGAGCAGTGAAATAAATTGAAAACAAATGGGAAGCAAATTTCCTCAGCTCTTAATGCTTCCCTGGGCCAGTAACTCCAGCATACCCATCCACCGTAACCACCAGTTGGAAGGCGTTCTGTTGAGGAAGCTGGTTAATCATGTCAGTTTAAGCAACTAGAGGAAACTGGGCCTCTTTGAAGGTGGGACCTGACTCTGGGACCAGCAGTGATCGTTCACTGCCAAAATTCTGGCTGATATTTGAAAGCTCAGTTTGGATGGATGCAAAGATTTTGGGAGTAGTTTCCCACCCATCAATTTGATGTTGTTTGATAGAACCCTTAATCCTGATCTCTAATTATATAACAATGACCTGTCTGTTATTTTTTTAAAAAATAAAGATTATATAAGTTATCCTTGAGTTATGACTGGCCGCTTAGTGACAGTTCGAAGTTATGACAGATATATCTGGGGGTGGGGGAGGTAGTTACAACCTCAGATTGAAGGTTCAACTGTTGTGCAGTCTGCTTCATCGCAAGCATTCACAATCTTGTGACTCTGGGGTTATATTTTACAGTGGTTTTGCCCACAGCAAACTCTGGATTCATTTAACAGCCACAGTGGCTGCTTTTCAGGACTACTACGTGGAGGGCGGTTAAAATCTGGGTGGGTGAACAGGATTTAGGACAGTACATTCCAATTGCGGTTGTAAGGCAAGGGCTGCCTGCAGAAAGCTTTGAGCGGCCTAACTGAGGAAAAGGGTGAAAAGGAGGACTGGGGGGGGGGGGGGCTGTCATGACAGCAGTGCTCCAATATCTCAAGGGATGCCACAAAGAAGAGGGAGTTGAACTATTCTCTAAAGCCCCAGAAGGCAGGACAAGAAGCAATGGGTGGAAACTAAACGAGGAGAGAAGCAACTTAGAACTAAGGAGAAATTTCCCAACAGTTAGAACAATTAACCAGTGGGACAACTTGCCACCAAAAGTTGTAAATGCTCAAACACTGGTGGTTTTTAAGAAGAATTGGATAATCATTTGTCTGAAGTGGTATAGGCTATCCTGCCTAAGCAAGGCGTTGGAATGGAAGGAGGTCTGTTTCCACTCTATTATTCTATTCTATTCTAAGCTGGGTTTATTAAAAGCAGAGTTGTATGTCTTGAGTTTTTGTCCAAGAATCAATGCATGGTTAATATTGACCAACCTTAACGTTTGGAGTAGAAGAGGTCTGAGTCAAACCCGATTATGCCCTTAGATCAGTTTTTAAAAAGTGGAATTATAGCCATTAGCTTTTATTGTGATATACAGTATTTCTATACATGTTTAATGTTTTCTGCAGATGTGTTTTCTTTCCTTTTTAATAATGACTTATAGGTTACAGGCCACAATTAGAGGCCTGGATTTGGGTGAAAAGAAGGCATGAATGGGCAAGAGATTAAAAAAATTAATTAGCAGATCCAGGAAAAGATCCTCCTTGATCCACAGCTCACATTAGAGAAACATCTTTCAGCTGTGGTGAGGGGGGCGTTTGCCCAGGTTCGCCTGGTGCACCAGTTGCGGCCCTATCTGGACCGGGAGTCACTGCTCACAGTCACTCATGCCCTCATCACCTCGAGGCTCAAATACTGTAATGCTCTCTACAGGGGGCTACCTTTGAAGAGTGTTCAGAAACTTCAGATCGTGCAGAATGCAGCTGCGAGAGTAATCATGGGCTTCCCAAGGTATGCCCATGTTACACCAACACTCCGCAGTCTGCATTGGTTGCCGATCAGTTTCCGGTCACAATTCAAAGTGTTGGTCATCACCTATAAAGCCCTTCATGGCATCAGATCAGAATACCTCCGGGACCACCTTCTGCCGCATGAATCCCAGCGACCGGTTAGGTCCCACAGAGTTGGCCTTCTCCGGGTCCCGTCGACTAAACAATGTCGTTTGGCGGAACCTAGGGGAAGAGCCTTCTCTGTGGCGGCCCCGACCCTCTGGAACCAGCTCCCCCCAGAGATCAGAATTGCCCCCACCCTCCTTGCCTTTCGTAAGCTCCTTAAAACTCATCTCTGTCGTCAGGCATGGGGGAATTGAGATATTCCTTTCCCCCCAGGCCTATACAAGTTATGCATGGCATATTTGTGTGTATGTAAGGGTTTCTTAGTTATTTTAATATTAGACTTGTCATATGCTGTTTTATTGTTGTTGTTAGCCGCCCCGAGTCTACGGAGAGGGTTGGCATACAAATCTAACAAATAAATAAATAAAAGAGATGTTATCTCCTTGCTCTGAAGGGGGTTGGACTAGAAGACCTCCAAGGTCCCTTCCAAATCTTGTTATTCTGATCTTCCCTCCACCCTTAAACTTGTCTGCCAGAACAAGGCCAACGAGGGGGGGATTATCAGGCTCAGCACTCGCACTTACTGTAATCCCAGCTTCTTCTCAATAAGTTCTTTGAATTTGTACGCACCACCCCCTGTGGCTTTGATCACTTTGGTTTCGGTGTTGACGAGGTGGTCTTTGATGAAATCCAAGCAGGCTTCGATATAGGTGTTCTCGAATTTAATGAAATGGAGACGGGCCGTGATCTCTTCCTGGACGGTGATTTCGTAGGGAGATTCGTGTTCGACATCCTTCGGGGGGGATCGACAAACAGAAAGGTTCAGATCTCACGACCAAACGCCTTGCCCAGTGAAGAAGCAAGGTTAATCTCAATCTCAACACCTTTTACGATATCTGGACTTCAACTCCCAGAATTCCCCAGCCAGTTGATCCACATTCAATTGGATTTAAACAAGACTGCCTTGGTGGCACAGTGGCTAGAGTGCAATACTGCAAGCTGCTTTTGCTGACTGCTGGCTGTTGTTCACCAGTTCAAATCTCACCAGGCTCAAGGTTGACTCAGCCTTCCGAGGTAAGTAAAATGAGGACCCAGATCGTTGGGGGTGATATGCTGACTTTGTAAACCGCTTAAAGAGGGCTGTAAAGCACTGTGAAGCAGCATATAAGTCTAAGTGCTATTGCTATTGCTGAAAAGTAGCAAACTCATAGAGATGATATTCTTAAATCTCAGAAGGCCTGTTTTTTGTTATCGTATTTGGGCACCTGTCATCATCATTATTTTTTAACAACCTCATAATCTCTTGTGGGGTGGTCTCTGAATGGAGCTGAGCGTTTACTGGCTGGATGCCCTTCCTGTCACCAATGCGGAGTTTTGTTCAGTAGATATATTCTCTTTGTGCTGAGAGAGAGAAATATCTGGCTCTGCCTAGGATTGAACTCACAGTCTCCTGATTGTGAGGTAGGAATTCCACCTCTAGGCCACCGCACCACTCATATTTGGGCACCTGTGCCATCCTAAAATTTTGTTTGGCACCTGAGCCCTGGCATCTCCTGTGGCGAGTGTCTCAGGCTGAGGGCTTTGAGTTTCAAAGACAAAAGGGAAAGCAGGTGTCTTACTTACCTTGCACGACTGATCGAAGGACTGTACCCTGGCCACTTTATGTTGCACTGTGGAGTAGTAAGCCAACTTAGCCAGCGATCCACCTGTTGGCAAAAGCAAACCAGGATTGAGAAAAAGCAAAATCTGGGGCACGGTTGACAGCCCTTCCTTGCAAAATGATTTGAACCATAGGAGTGGACGGATGTGTTCCAAATGTCTCAAGAGGACGAGAGGCTCAGAGCCCAGACTCTCTCTCTCTCTCACACACACACAAAGACACACATACACACCTCTTTCTTGTGCAATGCCAATCCAAACATCACAATCTTGTCCCTCAAGAGGTCTCAAGAACTGGGGTAAATGGTGAATAGTGGTCTATCTTTGTCATCATCATATTTTAACAAACCCATGCAGTCTGGACAACTGAATAATAATAATAATAATAATAATAATAATAATAATAATAATAATAATAATAATAATAATAATTATTATTATTATTATTATTAATTGGATTTGTATGCCGCCCCTCTCCGCAGACTCGGGGCGGCTAACAACAATGATAAAAACAACATGTAACGATCCAATTAATAAAACAACTAAAAACCCTTATTATAAAAACCAAACATACACACAAACATACCATGCATAACTTGTAATGGCCTAGGGGGAAGGAATATCTTAACTCCCCCATGTCTGGCGATAAAGGTGGGTCTTGAGTAATTTGTGAAAGACAAGGAGGGTGGGGACCGTTCTAATCTCTGGGGGGAGTTGATTCCAGAGGGCCGGGGCCGCCACAGAGAAGGCTCTTCCCCTGGGGCCCGCCAAACGACATTGTTTGGTCGACGGGACCCGGAGAAGGCCAACTCTGTGGGACCTTATCGGCCGCTGGGATTCGTGCGGTAGAAGGCGGTTCCGGATGTATTCTGGCCCAATGCCATGTAGGGCTTTAAAGGTCATTACCTTTAATGGAGCTAGCAGAGTGTTTAATGACCTTCCCTGTCGCCAATTAGAAGTTTTGTGCAGTGGATATATTTCCATTGGGCCCAAAGAGAGAAATATCTGTCCCTACCTAGAATCGAACTCATAGCCTCCTAATTATTATTTATTCGATTTCTATGTCACCCAATCCCGAAGGCCACAGCACCACTTCAGCAGCCCCTATTTATGCCTATCGGTACAGTCCAATTTAAAAAAAAATAACTGATTGCCTTCAATTTTCCATTTCTCCTCATTTTGCTTTCTTGTCCATAAGTAGAAAAATATTCTTTCCTTGGAACCTCACGATTTTTCTGGAGATTTTTCTGGAGATTTTTCAGGGTTTATGGAATCCTCTTTCATAAGGGTGGGCTCCAATTCCCAGAATTCTCAGCAATGCTGACTGGGGTGGATTTCTCCTGTTCGTTTAGCGACCATTCAAAGTTACGACGGCATTGAAAAAAAGTGACTTACGACCGTTTTTCACACTTACGACCATGGGGGCATCCCTCATGGCCACCTTATCAAAAATCAGAGGCTTGGCAACCAACTCGTATTTATAACAGTTGCAGTGTCCCTGGATGGGGGTGGGGTCATGTGAACCCCCCCCCTCTCTGACAAGCAAAGTCAATGGAGAAGGGCCAGATTCACTTAACAACCATCTAACTTGACAACGAAAGTGATTCACTTCACAACTTTGGCAAGAAAGGGTTGGAAAATGGAGCAGCAGAAATTTTGGGGCTTAACTGTGGTCGTAAATTGAGGGCTAGCTGCATGTGGGCAGAGAACTAGGAAAAAGAGAGAGGGATTATCTTTGCTTTTAATAAATTCACTTGACAGGATGGGGTCCCCCCCCCTTCTCCTCTGACTTTTCCACCCTGTCAGTATTGAAACTTGTGGTTTTATGATCCACAAACAAACCTCCAAGATCCACAAAACCAACTACGGTCGTAATTCATGTTTTGCAGAGGCAGAAAACAGGGTTGGGAATGTTAATCGGAGACAAATATATGGCACAAATAAAGATTGCACACCAGCCATTTATGAGCTACCTCATAAATTGTGGGTGTAGGCAAAGGCCGTGTATATCTATATACATAAACAAACACACACACACAAACAGAAAGAGAAATTTTAATCAAGATAATCAGCTTAAGCACACTGAACAGGTATGTGTGCTCACAATGAACTATGCCTTCATGACCAAACCAGGAGGAGATAAATTCATTCAACATACTTTCGACTTATGACCGCAATTGAACCCAAACTTTCCATTGCTAGGTGATACATTTAATAATAGCAACAACGAGGAGTTGGAAGGGACCTTGGAGGTCTTCTAATCCAACCCCCTGCCTAGGCAGGAAACCCTACATCACTTCAAATAGTCATCCAACCAATTGGTTGTGTTTTGCCCCACTTAACTAACTTTCTTGCCATCGTTGTTAAATGAATCAGTGCGGTTGTTAAAGTTAGTGACACGGTTATTAAATTATTCCGGTTTCCCGGTTGACATTGCTTGTCAGGAGCTCACACAAGGGGGATCATATGACCCGGGGAACACAGCAGCTGTCATAAATTATGAATCATTTGCCCAACTATCTGGATTTTGATGAGGATGACCATGGTCATAAGTATGAAAAACAGTCATAAGGAACTTTTCCCCCCAGTAATGTTGTAACTTCAAATAGTCATTAAATGAACTGTTGTAAATTGAGGACCAACAAGGGAATTAAAACCTGAATCCTTTGGGATACAAATCTAATCAATTAAATAAATAAATCTAATTAAATAATGGCTGGATGAATGGAACAGAGTAAGCCAGACTAAACCGTCATATTTCTGGTTTAGGAGCAGAAAAGTGAAACTTCAAAACAAGCCCATTATGTCAATCTTATCCTGTTGTGCCCTTAACTTCCCTGTCTCCATATCACCAGGTGCCAGCCACACCAAACTCGAGGGAATATTTGCAGATCACAAAATGCCAACAGCAAAAGCAGAACCTGTCCACTGGGACTTTTTCCCATCCTGCAATTTATCTACCAGAAATGCAGAAATGCTTTGTTGACAGCCAGCAAAAAAACAAAACCAAACCCAGAACAATGAAAATGTCAGCCTCGCTCACCAGAAGCTTCTCCTGAATATTGGAACATTTATAACCCCCATGCTTGTCTACGCAAAAGTTAAAGCCGTCGTATCAAATCAGAATTTGATCTCTTAAGCTCACAAATAAAAAATACTGTACATAAATCAGCTTGGAAAGAGAAGGCACGTCTTGAAAAAATAGTCCAGTACGGAAAGAAACCTCTGAGCTCCATTTTATTCTGTCGGCCAACTTCTTGTGTTATTTACTTGACACTGGGTTATATCCAGGTAGGTGAACTGTTATGCCAAACCAAAAAACTAGCAGATGTTAAATTAAAATGCTAAAAATGTTGTGCATTCCTGTGACACTGATCCCGAACCCCACAAAATTTGGCAGGGTTCATCCTATACAGAGGTGGAGCTGTTTCGTGGCCTGTTGAATAAACCACAATTGAGTACGTTCCGCAAACAATCAAACCACGGTTTGCAAACTCATTAAGCAAAATCTATACGAACGACATTATGGCTTTGTGCTCCCAGCTACCCAACCTTCCCAAAACGTGGCGAAAGGCAAGAGATTCCAATTTATTTTTGTTTAGAGATAAATTTAGGAAGGGAATTATGAAAATAAACTACTAAAGGAGTCCTCGGAGAGGGGCGGGCATATAAATCCAATCAATCAATCAATAAATGAACACTGTTATTGTTTTTAAAAAGGTTTATACGGCTACTTCTTTCATTCCCACATAAATTTTATGACAAAGCATTTCCACATCAATGCAAAACTTTGAAAAGTGCAGGAGGGCATGTTTCTAAAACCAAAGTGTTACGTGTTAAATGTTTATTTACTATTTATGGTCAGGCTTGAATTGAGAACATAAATTAAAAACAAAATAAATGTTTTTTAAAAAGTTATTTCCCTCCTGGCTTCCAGGAAACTCATAACATACATATGGCTTGTACTTGGAGACACGTTTCTTCCAAATTTCAGGGAAGGGGGAATTATTATTTAGGGAAGGAGAGAATATTCTTATCAGATTTTGAGGGAGGATGTAGGAGAAAGGAATAGTATGTATATATGCATGTATATTTATTTATTTATTTCATTTGACATCCAGGATAAATTTAAAAGCTGTTGATTGGGGTATCTGTATAATATAATACCTATATAATACAGATACCACAATTGTCTAAAAGTGTAGGTTTTCCTGCTTAAGCAAGGGGTTGGACTAGAAGACCTCCAAGGCCCCTTCCAACTCTGTTGTTATTGTTCAAGGTTGGACTCAGCTTTCCATCCTTCCCAGGTGGGTCAAATGAGGACCCAGATTGTTGGGGGCAAGAGGCTGATTCCGTAAAATGCTTAGAGGGCTGTAAAAGCACTATTAAGTGGTATATAAGTCTAAATGCTATTGCTATTATTTATTTTATTAATTTAATATATTACATTTATAAGCCGCCCAACTCCTGTCTGACTGGGCGGCGTACAACAATATCAAAACAATATAAAACAATTTTATTATTATTATTAAATAACCAGCGTGCCTCCCCTCCCGTCCTTATGTTTCTCCCTTACTAGTATCATGTATAATAAACATTGTTATATCTATAACATATTTTTGCTGAATTGAAAATGAAGGAAGACTACTATAGATTTATTTAGATATTGTTACATCTTTGTATGCTACCAATATGTACTTGACAAAATAAATAAATAACATTTATTTATTTATCAAGTAGGTATTGGTGGCATACAAAGATATAACAATATCAAAATAGATCTAATCTTCCCTCATTTTCAACTCAGTAAAAATATGTTACAGATATAACAATGTTTATTATATTTATTTATTTATTACTTAAGATTTCTATGCCACCCAAATTTCTTTGCAGACTCCGGGCAGCTTACAAGGAACAATACAAAAACATATAAGAAATCCAGTAATTAAAACAATCTATCTAAAAACCGCAATCATCCAATTTATCTAAAACCCCAATTATTTTATTTATTTATTTATTTATTCGATTTCTATGCCGCCCTTCTCCTGAGACTCAAGACTTATTGTTGTTGTTGTTATTATTATTATTACTACTATTATTACTACTATTATTATTAATTACTATTACTACTACTAATACTATACTACTACTGCTGCTGCTACTACTATAGTACTACTATATTCCTTTACTGTATATTAAATATGCAAAACGTATAAAAGGGTGGATTGGGATATCTATCCACATACACACACAAAATATGAGGGGTTTTGTGGGAAATCTCACTAGGCCCAAAGAACAAAACTGGTTGTTTCTTTTGGGGGATTTTTTTTGTTTTTTTGAGGGGGGGACAAAAAGGAAAGAGGAAACACCCCCTTTTTCTCCATCAAAGGGGAGGGGATTTAAACCCTTTGCAAATAAGAAAACATGTTTTTCCTCATTTTGGAAAAATCGTAAACACCCCCCAGGCAGCTAATAGGGCATTTTCCCCCCTCCACCCCTGCAAAAAGGAAGCACCCCCAATATTTCCTGCAAAACGGGGGGGGGGGTGCATGGTTGGGGGTCTTTCTCCTCCCCCCCCTCATAAAAAAGAAAGCTCTCTCACTCTCCCCGTCAAAAAGATTTGTTTATACCCTCTCCCTGTTGCCCCTCCGCTCTCAGCCCTGAATGGCAGAAGGACGCTGGTCTTCGTAGTCCTGGCCGGCTATAAACCTTAAGGCGAGGGCGAGCGCAGAAACTACCGCTCCCATGAGGCTCCGCGCCGGCCGGCCCGATACAAAGCACCTCGGGAGTTGCCGTCCGGCGTCCCATTCAGCAGCGTTTATCCCTATGAGGCGCGGGACTCCAAGTCCCGGCGTGCCTTGCGCGGCGCCTCAGATATCTCTCTCTTCCACCTCCCCCCTCGCCTTCGCTTCTCTCTCAGTGAGGGAAAGAAGGAGAAGGGCGAGCGGTGGAGGCGGCAGCGGCGGAAGGGAACCGAGGAGGGAAAGGACGCTGTGGCCGGGCTTACCGATATCGATGGCGAAGCGCTTGGCGTTCTCCAGGTTGCGGAAGATCTCGTCCGGCGGCAAGGTGATGCTCTTGTCCAGCCGCCCGCCTCCGCCTCGCCCGGCCAGCTCCGCCATTTTGGACGCATCGACCCCGCTCGCTTCACGGCCGGGGCTCTTTAAGACATGCAAATTTATGCGCATACGTTTTGCATGTTTAATACCAAAGGAGGGAGGGAAGGGGGCAAAAGAAGGCGGAGGCGCTCAGCCCTGCCCTCAAGTGGGCGGGGCGCCGAGTGGCTCCGCCTACCATCACCGCTTGAAGGTCCGCCCACGTGGTTTTCGCTTTAACCCTTTAACGCCCAGGGGGAGACCTCATTGATGTCTAGAGCCTTATATATATACGGTATATATTAAAAAAACAAAACTAGAGGTATGGTGTTTTTTTTAATGGGGATCTTATCTCTCTTGATAGAACAGACCTGATTTTTCTACATGGGATCACAGGGCTCTCCTCCTCCAATAATTAGGAATAGGGTCCACTTTGAACCTCAATAAGATCCAGTGGCTTGAAGCTAATTAAGACCAAGCCAAGAAGGGTGAATTTCATTTTTCTGGGAAGGTGACCTATTGATTTTTATTTTTTCCCTCCTTGATTTCAATGAATGCAATAAAACTGGTCTGGGTGGGTTTATTTAGTGACCAAACCCAACTTGATCACATTTCTAAATATACTTTGAATTAATTTTTAAAATGCCTAGGAGTAAAAAAAAAAGTTGTTTTACGACATTTGCTGTCAAGGATGCATAGAAACATAGAAGTCTGACGGCAGAAAAAGACCTCATGGTCCATCTAGTCTGCCCTTATACTATTTCCTGTATTTTATTTTAGGATGGATCTATGTTTACCCCAGGCAAGTTTAAATTCAGTTATTGTGGATTTACCAACCACACCTGCTGGAAGTTTGTTCCAAGGATCTACTACTCTTTCGGTCAAATAATATTTTCTCATGTTGCTTTTGATCTTTCCCCCAACTAACTTCAGATTGTGACCCCTTGTTCTTGTGTTCACTTTCCTATTAAAAACACTTCCCTCCTGGACCTTATTTAACCCTTTAATATATTTAAATGTTTCGATCATGTCCCCCCTTTTCCTTCTGTCCTCCAGACTCTACAGATTGAGTTCATGAAGTCTTTCCTGATACGTTTTATGCTTAAGACCTTCCACCATTCTTGTAGCCCGTCTTTGGACCCGTTCAATTTTGTCAATATCTTTTTGTAGGTGAGGGCTCCAGAACTGAACACAGTATTCCAAATGTGGTCTCACCAGCATTCTATATAGCGGGATCATAATCTCCCTCTTCCTGCTTGTTATACCTCTAGCTATGCAGCCAAGCATCCTACTTGCTTTGCAAGAGTTTGTTTTAAATTGTGTGTTTTTTTCCATGTAAAAAATCAAGGGCATAATTGTAATATGAATACACTTTGGTGTGAGGAATCTAAACATGAGTCATCTGAACCAGTTTGATAGAATTTCCAAATAAACAGAGCAAAAGTCACACATACAAAAAAACCAAAAAACCAAGTTATTCTGGGGAACTCCCTACTACCAGATGTGCCAAACAAACTAATACAGTATTTAGAAAGAAAGTGAATGAACTTCAGAAGATAACTAGCCATGCTGGCCATAAATATAAGTTTAAATTTCAAGAAGAAACTTGACTGCCATCTTTCAGAAATGATGTAAATTCTGCTTGGACAAGGGGGTTAGACTACTAGATGACCTATAAGGTCCCTCCCAATTCTATTAATCTGTTAAAAAGTGTATTTGGCTGTACCCTAATTTTTGTTGGCACGATAATAAAGTGTTTAAATTAGAAGTCATGCATTGGCATCTTAATTGTATTTTACTTTTTATTCCTTTTACATGTCTATTTTTTTTAAAAATCTTAATTTTTTAAAGCTTTGTTTTTATGCATTTTTTGTTAGTCTAAACTCTCCCGGTTCATTAAATTTCAGCTGGAATTTTTAACCGTGGGAAACTCTCAGAAATACGGAATGGAAAAGGGGTCTTCACTGGGTGGCTGGCTGCAAATCTAATAGTGTAAGTTTGTCGTTTTATATTTGGGTTGTTTTTTTTTAATGCCAATCGATCTAAAAAAACCCAAATCTTTTCATAAACTAATAAATTGATTTAATTAAAAACAACAGTGCCCTGTTGTTTTTCCAACCCGATACTAACCAAGGTAGAAATACAGTGTACAAATAACAATCAACAGATCGATAATTCTAATTTCATTTGGATAATTTAGATCATTCTAAATTCATTCTAAATTTAGATAATTTAGATCATTCTAAAATCGCAAAATTAATTTGGGAATAAACACCGCTGGACACAATAGCTGTTTTTGTGACCCCCTAAGCCATGATAGCTTAAATGATTTCACTAAACCACAATTGGCTAGATTTTCCACGCAAGTAAGGAGTTCTCACATCCATTAAAAACAGAATAATGAATCGGAATGAATCTTGGAGGTCATCTAATCCAACCCCCTGCTTAACCTATTTAAAATAAGACACTTGGAGGCACAGAAATGGGTGAAAAGCAGATTTTTTATTTATTTTTCTCCCCTTTCTTCACGAAGCTTCAATTGTGGATACAAATTTCAATGCATATTAACATCAACAACATTTCCATCCTGTAAGGACCGTAACAGAAGTACATCTGTATATACAGCCACACAAACAACACACCCAGCAAAAAACTGAGTGGAAATTTGCACTGCACCCCACCCTTCCCTAAAAACCTTCGTTCAACTTTGGCCGAAGGAAACCAGCCCGCGGGGCTGTTACCCTGGTTCCTATAAGGACGCGCAACTTAACTTGGGCCTTTTTATCAAAGGCCTTTGTCCAACTCTGTGAACACAAGCACTCCCGTTTTCGAGAAAGTCAAGCCATTTCCGAGAACTGTCTTGAAATATTGCATTGCAATAGAGATTTAAATCACCTTGGCAGATGAAATAATTGTGTGCAAATGTCATAGTAATGCCAAGTAATGGGAGAGAGGGAAGGAAGGGGAGGGAGGAGGAGAGGGAGAAGAGGAGGGAGGGAAGAAGGAAGAAAGGAAGAGGGAGGAGGAAGGAAAGGAAGGGAGAAAGGAGGGAAGAAGGAAGGAAGGAAGGGGAGGGAAGGAAGGATCAGAAGGGAGGAAAGGAAGGGAATAAGGGAAGAGAATGAAGGAAATAAGGCAATCAGGCAGGAAGGAAATGGGAAGGGAGGGAGGAAAATGGAAGAGAAGGAATCTTAATCCAGAAATGTTTATTTAAACCTCTGGGTTTACCAAACATGCTTAAACCATAAAATACAGTATATATACAGTGATTTGACACAAAAATATGTAACCCTTCCCTGGTGCAGAGCTGAAGGGATTGGATACTGTAGCCTAGAGCAGTGGTCCCCATCGTTTTTTCCACCAGGGACCAGTTTCAGCAAGGCAATTTTTCTATGGCCCGGTGGGGGCGGAAAGGGGTGTGGTTGGGGGTGGGATTAAGCATGGGGGTGCTGGTCCTTCCCGACCCTCTTTCCCGCCATCGCCCTGTGGCCGGCAGAACCTGCCTCCCAAACCCTCTTGCCCGGCGGCAGGTGAAGCGCTGGAGGGAGGGGGTCAGGCCGGCCCTCCTGCCTCCCCCCCCCAGCCAAAAACGCAAAGGCGTGCCACGGCAGAAGCCAAAAGAGGCTTGAGCCTCCCGGTCCTTCCCGCCCCTCTGTCCCGTCTATCGCCCTGTGGTCGGCAGAACCTGCCTCCCGAGGCCTCTTTCCCAGCGGGAGATGAAACACTGGAGGGAGGGGGCGGCGGCAGGAGGACTGGCAGCTGCTGACTCCACGGACCGGTGCAACATGCCCCGCGGCCTGGTACTGGTCCGCGGCCCGGTGGTTGGGGACCCCGGCCTAGAGGATAATTCTCTGCCTTACAAGGCAAAGGTTTGCAGGTTCAAGTCCCAGTGGGTATGACTAGCTGATGAGGGAAAAATAAGGCCGAAATAGATCTATTCTAGTCTCCCTTAATTTTCAAATTCAGCAAAAAAACATGTGACACACACACACACACACACACACACACACTCTAACCCCAATTCATACTAGCCATGCACAATTAATGCCAATGGAGCTACCTATCTTTTGCTAAATCCAGAAAAAAAGGGAGGGTTTTTTTGACAGGGGTCCAAGAAAGTCCCCCCCCCAAAAAAAGTCCCAAAAGGCATCCAGTTTGATGTCCTCTGAGTCTGCCCCTTTCGAAGAAGCCTGTATTCTTGACACGCATTGTTGCCGTAAGAGTGGGGAATAGATTTCAGAGTCAGTCAAGGGGAGAGTCCAGGACCTCCAACCTCCTTGCGTAGACGATGTTGCCATCTCAGTTTCAGGTGGAGAAAATGTTCCCCCTGCAAAAGAAATAAATTAAAAAGACAGAGTTTAACAAAGGGATTCTTGGATGTATTCACACAACACCTTTAACCTGGTTTTGGATTTCCATAGGTGTCCTCAACCGCGGAGGCAAAATAGCTACTCAAACCAAGATTTTGGAAATGAACCTGTCAGTTTTCCATGCCATCAGATCAAGCTGGTTGGATGGGTTAATAACCAGGCATGTTTTCTCGAGTCCTATTAACAGCCGTATAGGTTTGTTTGAAAGTGGGATAGATAGATAGATAGATAGATAGATAGATAGATAGATAGATAGATAGATAGATAGATAAGGAAGCAAGCAAGCAAGCAGGAGAGAGGGAGGGAGAATGGAGTAAGGAAAGAAGGGAGGAAGGGAGGAAGGAAGGAAGGAAGGATAAATCAGGAGAGAGGGGGGAGAATGTGAGTGAGGAAAAACAAGGAAGGAAAGGAGGAAGACAGGCATGTATGCAGTAAGGGAGGGAGACAGGAAGGAAGGAAGGAAGGAAGGAAAGAAGGAAATAATCAGGTGTACACTCACCATGGCTTATTTGGTGCATCTGATGTTCAGCTCCCCAAGCCTTTCCAAAGCAGTCTCTGCAAAGTTGTTCCTCATCCCTCTTCCACATGCTGGCTTCTGCATCATCGTGGCTTCTCTGCATATCATCCTGGCTACTTGCAACCCTAAAAACAAGCACAGGGAGAGAGAAAAAATCAGACCCCAACAATTCCCTCCCGACCCCACATCAGAAATCAAACTCAAGAAGACTCCAGGTGGGAAAAAAGAAAGAGGGGAAGAAGAACAGGGAGAAGGAGGAGGAGGAGAAGAAGAGGGTGAAGAAGAAGAGGGAGAAGGAGAAGAAGAAGAGGGAGAAGGAGAAGAAGAAGAGGGAGAAGAAGAAGAGGGAGAAGGAGAAGAAGAGAGAAGGGGAAGATGATGTGGATGAGGAAGAATGAGGAGGAGAAGAAGAAGAAGGTAGGAAGAGGAGAAAAAGAAGAAAAAGAAGAAACTTACAAGCTCTTTCCTTCAGGATGCCCGGGCAGAGGCCATGCTGGCCTGCACAAGCCAGCATTCCAAGCCAATCTCTGGCTTGTTCAGTGTGGTGGGGGAAAAGGGAGCGGGGTCTCTTTATACCCCAGTGGCGGCATTCAACAGCCTGGGTTCCGCCAGCCACGCCGTTTCCCACACTCCTGTCCAATCCTGACCATCGTCCCCGGACAATGGCAGAAACTCCTCTATTATGAGATGGTAAATTATCTGTGAATCGGACGCCAGAGAATAGCCCGATGCCCAAGGAGCAGGTGGTCGCTTTGAATAGCAAGAAGGGGCTCCAAAAAAGACCGATCTAAGAAAAAATAAAAGAAAGGAAGGGGGAAAAACCCCCATGGGAAATAGTTATGGGTTATTATGGGATTGTGGGAGCTTGGCATCAGAAAGGTACGGGGGGGGGTTGTCAAGCATTACTTACACCCACCCACCCGCAAAAAAGTAACTTGGAAAGGCTCACTGCTGTTGAGCGTTGCCTCTACGATCCAAGAATTTGGGCTTTTCATTAAAAGGGGTCTAGAAATGAACCACCCGAAATAACCAGGGCAGGCTCTTTTTTTTAATTATAAATGTGAAAACATCAGTCTTAGCAAAGAGAGGGATATTGACGGGGGAAATATTGGCTCTCGAACCTGCAAGGCGGAAAGAGAATGGCCAATGGTGCAAAATATAAAAAGCCACTTTGAATGGGGAATTATTTTATCGGTTTCATACGTCCATCTGGGCAGGCGGGTCATCCTCGGTCATTGAGTGAATCTAGCATAAGGGGGAATCTGGTGACTGTCGTAAATAGTGCCCTGTGTGGCTCTAAAGCCTGCCAGCATCTCACGGTGAAAAGGGAAGACGTTTGAACCTTCAGCATATGGCTCTTCTCACACTTTTTAGAGAGAGAGAGGGAGGGAGAAATGAGATAGATAGATAGATAGATAGATAGATAGATAGATAGATAGATAGATAGATAGATAGACGGATGGATGGATGGGTGGGTGGGTGGGTGGGTGGGTGGATGAATAGATAGATAGACAGACGGGGGGTGGGGGGGTGGATGAATAGATAGATAGATAGACAGACAGACGGGGGGGTGGATGAATAGATAGATAGATAGAGAGAGAGAGAGAGAGAGACAGACAGACAGAGACAGACAGACAGAGACAGACAGACAGACAGAAAAAGAAAGAGAGAGAGAGAAATGGGATAGATACATGAGAGAGAGGGAGATGAAAGATGGGTGGGTGGGTGGGTGGGTGGGAGGTAGAGGTAGAGAAATAGAGATATGAGATAGCTGAGAGAGGGGGGGGAGATGAGAAAGAAATAAAGATGAAATGGATAGATGAGAGAGAGAGAGATTGGTAGATTGATAGAGAGAGATGGATAGAGAGAGATGAATAGATGATAGATGGATAGATGATTATTTATTATTATTATTATTATTATTATTATTATTATTATTATTATTATTATTATTTATTAGATTTGTATGCCGCCCCTCTCCGTAGACTCGGGGTGGCACACAACAATAGTAAAAAGCAATATACAATAACAATATATATAGAGAGAGGGATAGATAATAGAGAGGTGGATAGATGATAGAGAGAGTTGGATAAATAGAGAGAGAGAGAGATGGATAAATGATAGAGAGAGGATTGATGATAGAAAGAGATGGATAGATGATAGATGGATAGAGAGATGGATTGATAGATGGATAGAGAGATGATTGATGATAGAAAGAGATGGATAGATGATAGATATATGATAGATCAATAGAGAGATAGATGGATAGATAGATAGAGGAAGAGACAGAGAGAGATGGATATAGCCAAGATTTCTTCCCCTCCCCTCCTGAATCTGATCCCTGGAGGGCAGATGCTCCTAGCCTGCCTCTTTTGTTGGGCCTTTTAATCCCATGAATGAGACGCCATGTGGGAAAACGAAATTTGATCGGGTCGCACCGCCAGCCAAGCATCAGGTCCTGGTGCCCTAAGAGTCACCCCTTTGAGATGGAGATAGTGGCCATGCGCACAACCCTAACCCAACTTGTGGTGACGGGTGGGCGGGTGCGACCCAAAAGAATTTCCCCCTTTTAATTAATTAATTTTTTAATCTGGAGGTTAAAGAGAGGCCAGGAAGAAGGAGGGAAGGAAGAGGAGGATAGAATTGTCGAGAAAAAAAATATTGGGGTGTCCGGCTTGCATAAATAAGTAGTGCAAAAAAAAATGATAATAAAGGGAAGGGTATTAAGTTTTAGGGGTGTGTTTGAGCTGAGGCACCCAAAGACATTGATCCTGGATGCTTTTCTGCAAATGTCTTATTTAGACCATATGTGCATTTTGCATTTTGCCATGATACACACAAAACAAGAGGTTGAGACTCTGTAAAGAGTGCAGAGAAGAGCAACAAAGAGGTTTAGTAGGCTAGGGATAAAACGTAAAAAGAACGGTTGCAGGAACTGGATAAATGTCTAGTTGAATGAAAAGAAGGACCAGGGGAGACAGGATAGGAGTCTTCCAGTATCTCGGGATTTGCCACAAAGAAAAATGAGTTAACCTATTCTCCAAAGCACCTGAGGATAGAAGAAGAAGCAAGGGGTGAAAACTAAACAAGGAGAGAAGCAATGTGATGATAGGGAAGACAATTAACCAGTGGAACAGCTTGCCACCAGAAGTTGTGATTGCTCCAAACCCTGGAGTCTATGGAGAATCTCAGTCATCCAGGTCATAGTTGTCCCAAAGGAGCTGAAGAATGAAAAACCAGAAAGTCCAGTCCAGACGATAGATAGACAGATAGATAGATAGACAGACAGACAGACAGACAGACAGACAGACAGACAGACAGATGAGAGACATGATAGATAGATAATTAGGTTGATAGATGGTAGATAGATAATTGGATAGATAGATAGATAGATAGATAGATAGATAGATAGATAGATAGATAGATAGATAGGAGACAGATGATAGGTAGATAATTAGATTGATAGATGATTGACAATTAGATAGATAGACAGACAGACAGATAGATAGATAAAAGACAGATGATAGGTAGATAATTTGATTGATAGATAGATGATCGACAATTAGATAGATAGACAAACAGACAGACAGATAAAAGACAGATGATAGGTTGATAATTAGATTGATAGATAGATGATCAACAATTAGATAGATAGACAGACAGACAGATAAAAGACAGATGATAGGTTGATAATTAGATTGATAGATAGATGATCGACAATTAGATAGATAGACAGACAGATAAAAGACAGAAGATAGGTAGATAATTAGATTGATAGATGATCAATAATTAGATAGATAGATAGACAGACAGACAGATAGATAGATAATTAGATATAGATGATAGATTATATCTAATGTTTCTTTTTATTTTTTTACTAGTACAGTATCTTGTATTTGAATATTATTATATCTTTACATACCTCCAATATGTACTTGACAAAACAAACAAATTAATTAATTAATTAATAACCGAGAAGACTGTAATGGACTTGGGAAGATTGGCTGTATTTCCAAGACAGAGAGAGAGATTTATGGGAAGGGGGAGTCCTGTTCCCAGGTTTTTCCCCAAAGGGGCTTCAAGAGAAAACAGCTGGATCCTGCCAGGCCACCTTTTCAATGGGGTGAATGGCCCGTTTTCTTTCGTTCTGCCTTTTGAACAGTTTCCAGGCTTGCCAAAAGTGTGGGAAATGCCCCTGCCAACAATAGAGTGGGTGGGCCGAGTCGGGGGTTAATAGGGGCTTTTGTCCAGAAGGGCCTGGGAGGGCGGAAGGGGTCAACGTCATAAAGATTGCCTCCCCCTTCCTCCTCCCCCCCTGGGAACCCCAGGAAAAGGGCACAGGAAAAAAGGTGGCTGGGTGGGAATCAGCGGAGGTGATTAAAGGGGTTTGGGGGAAAAAGGAAAAAAAGGCATAAAGGTGATTTGGACTACCGCTCCCATCGGTCTGAAGTGGGCGGGGGGGGGCAAGGATGATGGGATTTTGCATTGCAAATTATTATTATTATTATTATTATTATTATTATTATTACTATTACTATTACTATTACTATTATTATTACTATTATTACTATTATTACTATTATTACTATTATTATTATTATTATTATTATTATTATTATTATTATTATTATTATTATTTATTGGATTTGTATGCCGCCCCTCTCCGCAGACTCGGGGCGGCTCACAACAGTGATAAAAACAGCATGTAACAATCCAATACTAAACAACTAAAAAAAACCTTATTTTTTATTTATTTTATTTTATTTATTTATTTTGTCCAATACACAAAGAGGGTTTAGTGGGTATATATCTATATACACATAGTAAAATACATGATGAAGGTTACAGAAGAGATACTCATAGTAAAATATATCTATGAAAGAATAGAAAAGAAGATATAGTAATAGAACATATCAATGAAAGAATAGAAGAAGAGGTATAGGAATAGAAGAAAGGTATATAGGCGATATAGGAGAGCAATAGGACAGGGGATGGAAGGCACTCTAGTGCACTTGTACTCGCCCCTTACTGACCCCTTAGGAATCTGGATAGGTCAACCGTAGATAATCTAAGGGTAAAGTGTTGGGGGTTTGGGGATGACACTATGGAGTCCGGTAATGAGTTCCACGCTTCGACAACTCGGTTACTGAAGTCATATTTTTTACAGTCAAGTTTGGAGCGGTTAATATTAAGTTTAAATCTGTTGTGTGCTCTTGTGTTGTTGTGGTTGAAGCTGAAGTAGTTGCTGACAGGCAGGATGTTGCAGCATATGATCTTGTGGGCAATACTTAGATCTTGTTTAAGGCGTCTTAGTTCTAAACTTTCTAGGCCTAGGATTGAAAGTCTAGTCTCATAGGGTATTCTGTTTCGAGTGGAGGAATGAAGGGCTCTTCTGGTGAAGTATCTTTGGACATTTTCAAGGGTGTTAATGTCTGAGATGCGATATGGGTTCCAAACAGATGAGCTGTATTTGAGAATGGGTCTGGCAAAAGTTTTGTAAGCTCTAGTAAATTGTAAGGCCTAGGGGGAAAGAATATCTCAGTTCCCCCATGCCTGACGGCAGAGGTGGGTTTTAAGAAGCTTACGAAAGTCAAAGGAGGGTGGGGGCAATTCTAATCTCTGGGGAGAATTGGTTCCAAAGGGTCGGGGCAGCCATAGAGAAGACTCTTCCCCTGGGTCCCGCCAAACGAAATTGTTTAGTTGATGGGACCCAGAGAAGGCCAACTCTGTGGGACCTAACTGGTTGCTGGGATTCGTGCTGCAGAAGGCGGTCCCTGAGATCATCTGGTCCGGTGCCATGAAGGGCTTTATAGATCATAACCAACACTTGGGCAACAATCTCAAGCCTTGGAGGTGGCGTCTGGTTTTGGAGAGAATTCTCTAGTTTTATCTCATCCAGCTTATTTTTGTAGTTTTAATTTGATTTACTTAAATTTACTTTAATTTAAATTAATTTAATATTTTCCTTCCCTTCCCTCTACTATTCTTCCTTCCCTTCCCTTCCCTTCATCCTTCTTCCTTTCCTTCCCTTTTCTTCATTCTTCTTCCTTTCCTTTCTTTTCCTTCCCTTCCCTTCCCTTTTCTTCATTCTTCTTCCTTTTCTTTCCTTTTCTTCCTTCTTCCTTCTTTCCTTTCCTTTCCTTTCCTTTCTTCCCTTCCCTTCCCTTTTCTTCATTCTTCTTCCTTTCCTTTCCTTCATTCTTCTTCCTTTCCTTCCCTTTTCTTCATTCTTCTTCCTTTCCTTTCTTTTCCTTTCTTCCCTTCCTTTCCTTTTCCTTCCCTTCCCTTTTCTTCATTCTTCTTCCTTTCCTTTCCTTTTCTTCCTTCTTCCTTCTTTCCTTTCCTTTCTTCCCTTTTCTTCATTCTTCTTCCTTTTACTATTCTTCCTTCCCTTCCCTTCATTCTTCTTCCTTTCCTGTCTTTTCCTTTCTTCCCTTCCCTTCCTTTTCCTTCCCTTCCCTTTTCTTCATTCTTCTTCCTTTTCTTTCCTTTTCTTCCTTCTTCCTTCTTTCCTTTCCTTTCCTTTCTTCCCTTCCCTTTTCTTCATTCTTCTTCCTTTCCTTTCCTTCATTCTTCTTCCTTTCCTTCCCTTTTCTTCATTCTTCTTCCTTTCCTTTCTTTTCCTTTCTTCCCTTCCTTTCCTTTTCCTTCCCTTCCCTTTTCTTCATTCTTCTTCCTTTCCTTTCCTTTCCTTCATTCTTCTTCCTTTCCTTCCCTTTCCTTCCCTTCCCTTCCTTTTCCTTCCCTTTCCTTTCCACTTCTCTCCTCCCCTCCCCTTCTCCTTTCCCCCTTCTCCTTCCCTTCCCTTCTTCACCACATTATTTTAAAAAAAACATTGCATTTATGCCTTCATCTCTCCCCCAGCACCTATTCAGATGCGGGGGAGGAGATCTCCCTCCATTTGAGCTTCACGCCAACTCTGCAAGGTAGGAGGCTGAAAAATCAACCCACAGTCACCTTCCCAGAGGCGGAATTCACACCCAGGGTTCGCAGGGTCCCCCTCCCTTCAGAGGCTGGGCCACGGGGCAGGATTCCAATGCGATAATAACCATGCTCCACTTCAGTATGTCCCAGTCCATGTTGTGGCATTCATGCTTCCCTCTATGAATTGTTGCTCGCTCAGACCATGAAACAGAAACCTAGAAGATTGACGGCAGAAAAAGACCCCCTGGTCCATCTAGTCTGCCCTTACACTATTTCCTGTATTTAATCTTAGGATGGATCTATTATCCCAGGCATGTTTCAATTCAGTTCCTGTGGATTGACCAACCACGTCTTCTGGACGTTTGTTCCAAGCATCTACTATTCTTTCAGTCAAATAATATTTTCTCACGTTGCTTCTGATCTTTCTCCCAACTCACCTCAGATTGGGCCCCCTTGTTCTTGGGTTCACTTTCCTATTAGAAACACTTCCCTCCTGAACCTTATTTAACCCTTTCACATATTTCAATGCTTCGATCGTGTCCCCCCTCTCCCTTCTGTCCTCCAGACTAGACAGATCGAGTTCATGAAGTCTTTCCTGATTGGTTTAAATTATAAACATGACATGTTTAATCTTGGCCCCCATGCTACAGCTCAGTTTCAGGGTCTTGCAAAACTACTCATAGGCTAGGCCAGTGTTTCTCAACCTTTGTAATGCCGCCGACCCCCTTAATAAATTTCCTCGTGTTGTGGTGACCCCCAACCATAAGTCGAGCGCCACTTCTCCCAACGGATCTTGAAGCCGATTGGCAGGAAGGTCAGAGGGACATCCCTCACTGTAAACACTGGATTGGTCAGATTATAAAAATATGTTCCAAGGCGCCAGAATAGAAACTTTAGTTCCTAACACCAGGGGAAATTTGTCTTTTCCAAAAGGCGTCCTCACCCCCAGGTTAAGAACCACTGTTGTAGAACAACAATTTGTTTTTCTAGATCCTCAGAAAATTCACTGCTATGTGGTGTCATGTTGAATTTCCATTGACCAGTATGAAAGAATGAGCGTGATAACAGCTGTGTATTGTGTTATTTTGAGGGGACGGCACATTTACCCTGTTATACAAGCTGTATGCTCACTGCTTTACATTGTACCCAAGTGTCATTCCATCAGTGCTGTTACATGGAAAGATAAACCAAAATGTGAAGGGGTGTACTTCCTTCTGTGACATACTCCCTCTCTCTCTGTGTATGTGTGCGTGTGTACTGCCTTACAGGCAGACTCTGCAGGTTCAAATCCCGGTGAGGGTATGGCTAGCTGATGAGAGCAAAATAGCTTGAAATAGATCTATACTAGTCTCCCTTCCTTTTCATTATCACTACCCTTTCATTATCATTATTCATTATAATGATAGATTATAGATCTATTTCAAGCTATTTAAAGATAAGATAGATAATAGAGAGATAGAGAGATAGAGAGAGAATAGATAATAGGTAGATAGATAGATAGATAGATAGATAGATAGATAGATAGATAATAGATTGATAGATGATATAGATAGATAGATAGATAGATAGGGAAGGAAGGAAGGAAGCAGGAGAGAATGGAGTGAGGAAAGAAGGAAGGGAGGGCGGAAAGAAGGAAGGGAGGAAGGATAAAGCAGGAGAGAGGGAGGGAGAATGTGAGTGAGGAAAGATAAGGAAGGAAGAAAGGAGGAAGACAGATAGACAGATAGATAGATAGATGGATGGATGGATGGATAGATAATAGATAGATAATAGATAATAGATAGATAGATGATAGATAGATAGATAGTATATATATTTACAAACATGCATGTGTTTATATATAGACACATATACACACATAAATAGACATATATATATATATATTTAATTGGCATCAGAGGAATTTAAACCACAGCAATAATCTGAAAACATCCTCCATTGATACAAAGTTCGCTGGTCAGTTACTTTCAGTCAACACATGGTCATACTTTTTCTCCTTATTAAAGATACATAGGTCAGTAGAGCCTTCACAAAAGGCGAGCAGATTTCTGACAAAAAACGAAAGAAACTTTATAAAGTCCACCTCCCAGAGGGAGTAATACAGGATTTGCAGGATGGGGATGGGGGGGGGGGTTCCTTAAAAGTGGGGTGAGGTGAGGGTTAGGGGGAGAAGGGGAAGGAAGGAAGGAAGGAAGGAAGTAGATGAAATGAGAGAAGACGGAAGGAGATGAAATTAGAGGAAGGGAGGGAGGGAGGACAGAAGGAAGGAAGGAAAGAAGGAAGGAGATGAAATGAGAGAAGGAAGGAGATAAAACTAGGGGAAGAGAGGGAGGAAGGGAGGGAGGAAGGAGAAAGGGGAAGGGGGAAAGAAAAGGGAGGAAGGAAAGGAGGGAGGGATGGTGGGAGGGAAGAAAGGAAGGAAGGAAAAAGCAGGAGAAGAAGGAAGGGAGGGTAAGGAAGGAAAAATGAATGAGGACAAAAAGAAAAATAAAGGACAGAAGAAAGGAGGAAGCAGGAGAAAGGGAGACAGGGAAGGAAGGAAGCAGGGAAGGAAGGAGGAAAAGAAAGAAAGAAGGAAGGAAGGAAGAAGAAAGCAATATAGGGAAAGGAAGGATGAAGGAAGAAAGGAAGGAAGGAGAAGGCAGAGGAAATGGGGAAGGACAGAAAGAACAGGAAGGAAAAGGCAAAAAAAGAAAAAGGAACAGAAGTAAAGGAGAGAGGGAAGAAATAAAAAAGGAGGAGGGGAACCAAGAAAGGAAAAGGAATAGAAAAAAGGAGGTCAACTTTTTTTTTTTTTGATACAAACTACTCCTTTAAAAACTCCCCTTCTTTCCGAAGGATATCACATTCCCAGAGATTCAACTTATGACGAGAAGCCCCCACCCAGCCCCTAAATCCACAGGGCCTTTATACATTGCTCAAAATAAAGGGTGGGGGAATACTTAAACAACACAATAGAACTCCAAGTAAATCAAACTTCTGTGAAATCAAACGGTCCACTTAGGAAGCAACACTGATTGACAGTCAATTTCACATGTTGTCAGCACAAAGTATTCAATGAGAATATTTCATTCATTCAGACCTAGGATGTGTCCTTCGAGTGTTCTCTTTATTTTTTTGGAGCAGTATTTTTCTCTTTCTCTCTCTCTCTCTCTGTTCCTGCAGAACTCATCCCTTCATTATGAAGGAAATTTTTAAAAAACTCTATTTTACCCCCAACAACAATGGGGGGTTAAAAGAATCCCCCAACCCCTAATTCTTCTCCTCATTCTAAATCCACAGTTTCTTAACCAGGGCGATAGGCGGGGGGGGGCTTTCCAACGACTTCTTCCGTGGTCTTTCAGGTGGTGGCCTCCCGGATCTACCACGGTCTCCAGATAAACCCTGAGGACGCCGGGGTGGGTTTTTTGGGTGCCGAAGATGGTTTCTTGGGCGTGGGAGACGAGAGGAGGGAGAAGGCGGCGTCGGAGATGGCGTGGATTTTGCAGAAATGTTTGACGAGTCGCGTTTGGGCCTCCCTCCTGGGCTGGCAGAAGGAGAGGAAACAGAAGGCTTCCCGTAAGCAGCGCAGGTAACCAGTATGGAAGTCGACTTCGGGGCCTTGAACGCCTAGAATAAAAAGATTGCGACAAGACAGAACCGCTGTCAGTCTCCCGTTGCGGAGGCGAGCAATGTTTTGTGAAGATATCTCAGTAGCGGGTTGCACCCACCATGGATCGGTGGAAATCAGCGAAATCTCGCTCCTGTGGGCACCCTCACATGAAATATGTTATGTCATATTTCACGCGAGGGTGGCCGCGGGAGCGAGATTTTGCTGATATATGTGATATATGTCCCATGTTTTTGCTGAATTTGAAAATTAAGGGAGACTAGGATAGATCTATTTCGGCCTTGTTCTGGCCTCATCAGCTAGCCATCCCCTCATTGGGACTTGAACTTGCAGCCTTTGCCTTGTAAGGCAGAGAATTAACCTCTGGGCTACAGTATCCAATCCCTTCAGCTCTGTTCCAAGAAAGGGTTACGTGTTTTATATATGTATGTATGGTATGTATGTATGTATGTATGTATGTATGTATGTATGTATATATGATATACATATACATTATATACGCATTTACCTGATTCCTGCCTCTGACGCTGTTTCTTCAAATAACCCACGGCTGTTTCTAAAATATCAGCTTTCTCCAACTTGGTGTTGGGTTGGTGGCACTGGAATTCTCTCTCCAGCAAAACTTTTAGCTGCTCGATGCTGCTTGTTAATTCGGTCCCGGCGCATTTTCTCCACCACTGGTTTCCTCAGCTGCATGAGGAAGGAAGAGAAAAGAGGAGAGAGGAAAGAAGAGAGAAGGAAGGAAAGAAGGAAGGAAAGAAGAGAAGAGAAAAGGAAGGAAGGAAGGAAAGAAGAGAAAAGGAAGGAAGGGAGAAGGAAGGAAGGGAGGGAGGAAGAAAGGAAAGAAGGGAGGAAGGAAGGAAGGAAGGAAGAGAAGAGAAAAGGAAGGAAGGAAGAGAGGGAGGAAGGAAGAGGGAAGGAAGGAAGGAAAGAAAAAGAAAAAAAGAGAAAAATTAAAACTTCAAGCCAAACACCAAATTTAGGAAGAAGCAGACTCAGGAGGCTTTGAGGTTACAGGGAAAAAAATAAACTTTCTTCCCTTTAGAAAGACAATTGTTTCCTGCAATCAACTTTAGATTTCTCTATCTTTTCTCTCTCTTTTTTTAAGGGGAGGCCTTCAAACAAAGAATAACTTTGTTAGGGCAGACTAGATGGACCAGGAGGTCTTTTTCTACCATCAGACTTCTATGTTTCTATGTTTCTATGTAACTACAAAGCTGTTATCTGGGTAGAGCGAGTTGGATTGGATGACCTCTAAGGTGCCTTCTGTTTCTATGATCCTACTGGGCAAGCATTCCTTTCTAGAGACCTCGAAACAGACAGTTTTCCCCCCTTGCAGAAGTTTGCTTTATTTCCTTCAATCAGAATTGAGCTGGAAGGGACCTTGGAGGTCTTCTAGCCCACCCTCCTTGCTCAAACGGGAAACCCTGGACCATCTTGATTGTCCAATCTCTTTTTAAAAAATCCTCAAATTGATGGAAGCACCTCCAATTTTCTGGTGGCAAGCTGTCCCACTGATCAATTTGCCTGTGCCGTCGAGGGAAGGGATTTCTCTCTTTTTTTGAGTGGGGGTCTCAGAATCCAGAATAACAAGAGTTGGAAGGGACCTTAGAGGCCATCTAGTCCAGTCCCCCGCCCTCCACTCAGCAAGGAGGCCCCTAGACCATTTCAATCAATCAGAATGGAGCTGGAAGGGACCTTAGAGGTCATCTATTCCAGCGCCCCTGCTCAGCCAGGAGACCCCTAGACCAGGGATAGGCAAAGCTGATTCTTCTATGACTTGTGGACTTCAACTCCCAGAATTCCTGAGCCAGTCATGCCAGTTCAGGAATTCTGGGACTTGAAGTCCACATGTTATAGAAGAGCCAACTTTGCCTACCCCTGCCCGAGATCATTTCAATCAATCTGAATGGAGCTTGAAGGGACTTTAGAGGGCATCTAGTCCAGCCCCCCTGCTTAGCCAGGAGACCCCCTAGACCCTTTCAATTGATCAAAATGGAGCTGGGACCTTAGATGACATCTAGTCCAACCCGCCGCTTAGCCAGGAGACCCCCAGACCATATCAATTGATTGGAATGGAGCTGAAAGGGACCTTAAAGGTCATCCATTCCAGCCCCCCTACTCAGCAAGGGGACTCCTAGGAAGGAAGGCAGGAAGGAAAGAAGAGAAAAGGAAGGAAGGAATGAAAGAAAGAAAGAAGAGAAAAGGAAAGAAGGAAAGACAGAAAGAAGAGAAAAGGAAGGAAGGAAAGAAGGAAGGATGGAAGAGAAAAGGAAGGAAGGAAAGAAGGAAGGATGGAAGAGAGAAGGAAGGAAGGATGGAAGAGAAGGAAGGAAGGGAGGAAGAAAAGGAAAGAAGAGAAAAGGAAGGATGGAAGAATGGAAGAGAGAAGGAAAGAAGGGAGGAAGAAAAGGAAAGAAGAGAAAAGGAAGGAAGGAAGGATGGAAGAGAGAAGGAAGGAAGGGAGGAAGAAAAGGAAAGAAGAGAAAAGGAAGGAAGGAAGGATGGATGGAAGAGAGAAGGAAAGAAGGGAGGAAGAAAAGGAAAGAAGAGAAAAGGAAGGATGGAAGAGAGAAGGAAGGAAGGGAGGAAGAAAAGGAAAGAAGAGAAAAGGAAGGAAGGATGGAAGAGAGAAGAAAAGAAGGGAGGAAGAAAAGGAAAGAAGAGAAAAGGAAGGAAGGAAGGATGGAAGAGAGAAGGAAAGAAGGGAGGAAGAAAAGGAAAGAAGAGAAAAGAAAGGAAGGGAGAAGAAGGGAGGAAGGAAGAAAGGAAAGGGGCCTTAGAGGTCATCTAGTCCAGCCCCCTGCTCAGTAGGAGACCCCCTAGACCCTTTCAATCAATCAGAATTGAGCTGGAAGGGACTTTAGAGGTCATCTAGTCCAGGAGACCACCTAGACCCTTTCAATCGAGCTGGGAGGGACCTTATACCACCCCAGACAAACGTCTGTCCAATGTCTTCTTTAAAAAACCCAGGTTTGCACACACACACACGCACCCACAAACACCCCTGCCCAAATTACCTTGTTTTTCTCCTTGGCCAGCATCTTCTCCCCGTCCTGGTCCAAGTGGCCACGGGCGCTGCCAATAGGGGCCATGTCTCCGTCGGCCAGTGAAGGGAAGAGAGAACGGAGAACTGAAAGGCTCTCGGAGGAGGCGACGACGGGGGTGAGCTGGGTGTGTAGCCCTCTCTCCCTCTTATTTATACCCACCCTGGACCGGGGAAGGTTGTGGGTTTCACACGCGTTGGCATTTCCCACACTCGCCCCGGGCCAATCCAGGCTCGTGGTGCTGGGAAGGAGGGGAGGCCCCCTTCTTAGCCCACGCTCGACTGGTTTTCAATGCCTTGGGAAAGAGCCGCCTTCTGCCTGATGCGGGCTGGGATGGGTGGGGGGGAAGCCGTGCCCCAGGGCCAAAAGTGCCAGAATCCCTGGGAAAAATCAAAGCTCGGCTCCCCTTCCCCCCGCCCTCGATCTGGGATCACTAACATTCCCTCCTTTTTTTTTTCTTTTTTGGAATTTTATTTAGGCATTCCCCCCCCCCCCCCCATCTTTAAAATACCAGAGCGTTTGATAAACAGGGTATTTTTCTGGATGGCTTTGTTTTATGCAAAGAATTAATAAACTATTGGAATGGAATGGAATAGGATGGGATGGGATGGGATGAGGAATAGAGAATAGAATAGAATAAGAATTTAGAACAGAAATAATGAATAGGAAAAGAATAGAATAAGAATAGGAATTTAGAATAGAAATAAAGAATAGGAATAGTGTAGAGTAGAACAGAGTAGAATAGAATAGAATAAGAATTTAGAATAGAAATAATGAATAGGAAAAGAATAGAATAAGAATAGGAATTTAGAATAGAAATAAAGAACAGGAATAGGAATAGTGTAGAGTAGAACAGAGTAGAATAGAATAGAATAAGAATTTAGAATAGAAATAATGAATAGGAAAAGAATAGAATAAGAATAGGAATTTAGAATAGAAATAAAGAACAGGAATAGGAATAGTGTAGAGTAGAATAGAATAGAATAAGAATTTAGAATAGGAATAATGAATAGGAATAGGAATAGAATAGAATAAGAATTTAGAGTAGAAATAAAGAATAGGAATAGAGTAGAATAGACTAAATTTAGAATAGAAATATAGAATATGAATATGAATAAGAATAGAATAGATGAGGGAATAGAATAGAATATAGAATAGAATAAAGAATAGAATAAGGAATAAGAATAGAATAGGATAGAATAATAATTTGGAATAGAAATAATGAATAGGAATAGGAATAGAATAGAATAAGAATTTAGAGTAGAAATAAAGAATAGGAATAGAGTAGAATAGACTAAATTTAGAATAGAAATATAGAATAGGAATATGAATAAGAATAGAATAGATGAGGGAATAGAATAGAATATAGAATAGAATAAAGAATAGAATAAGGAATAAGAATAGGATAGGATAGAATAAGAATTTAGAATAGAAATAATGAATAGGAATAGGAATAGAATAGAATAAGAATTTAGAGTAGAAATAAAGAATAGGAATAGAGTAGAATAGACTAAATTTAGAATAGAAATATAGAATAGGAATATGAATAAGAATAGAATAGATGAGGGAATAGAATAGAATATAGAATAGAATAAAGAATAGAATAAGGAATAAGAATAGGATAGGATAGAATAAGAATTTAGAATAGAAATAAAGAATAGGAATAGGAATAGAATAGGGGATAGAAAAGAATAGAATAGGGAATAGAATAAAATAGGGAATACAACAGAATAGATTAAAATAAAATAGAGAATAAAGAATAGAATAAAATTCAGAATAAAGAGAGAAGAGAAGAGAATATAGAATAAAACAGAATAGAACAGAATAGAATAGAATACAGAATAAAGAGAGAAGAGAAGAGTAGTAGATGCTTGGAACAAACTTCCAGCAGACGTGGTTGGGAAATCCACAGGAACTGAATTGAAACATGCCTGGGATTAAACACAGATCCATCCTATGATAAAATACAGGAAACAGTATAAGGGCAGACTAGATGGACCAGGAGGTCTTTTTCTGCCGTCAATCTTCTATGTCTCTATGTTTCTTAGATATAACCTCGTTTTAGAGGCGGCGGGACAGATCAAAAGGGCCTCCAATTGGCCATGTGGGCTGGTGACCACTCACCAGATGGTCTTCTGGGACCGGGCCTTCCCCCCCCCCCCCATTGAGGTTCAAGCACTGTTACTAATGTCTCCGATGGTGCCAAGGCACACTTCTTATTGTGTTCGCACCCAAGGGGGGAGTGTGGGAAAGGCGGGCGAGCTGAAACCCACCGCAAGCATCTATACCCCCCCCCCCCGTTGCAAACAACAACACGTGGTTCCTTGTGGGGTGGGGAGGGAAAGTGTGCAGACGCCAAGGAAACATACACCACACAAGCACACTCATGAGGACAGGAGGGGGAAAAAGGGAGGGGGGATTTCCCATTTTAAAGGCTACATGGGTGCCAAGAGTCTCATTTTCCATGCTGGAAAGTAGACTGGGGAGCTGGTTTAAAAAATTAGGGAAGGAGGCAGGGGGGAAAATGGGTGAGGGGGAATAAGCCAGAGAAGAAATGGAGGCAGTGGGTGTGAAGAGAAGGGACCTCCTTGAGGTCATCTAGTCCGACCCAGCTCAGAGGATACAATAGGATAGAATAGAAAGAATAGCGTAGAGTAGAGTGGTGTGGTGTGGTGTGGTGTGGTGTGGTGTGGTGTGGAGTGGAGTGGAATGGGATAGGATAGGATAGAATAAGGAAGAGAAGGGAAGTGAATAGAATACAAGAGTAGAATAGAATAGAATAGAATAGAAAGAGTAGAATAGAATAGGATAGGATAGAAGGGGATAGAAGAGGATAGGATAGGATAGAATAGGAGAGTAGAGTAGAGTAGAGTAGAATAGAATAGAATAGAATAGAATGGAATAGAATAATAGAATGGAATGGAATAGGATAGGGTAGGATAAGACAGAATAAGGAGAGAAGGGAATAGAATAGATAGAAGAGTAGAATAGAATAGAATAGAAAGAGTAGAATAGGATAGGATAGAAGAGGATAGGATAGAATAGGAGAGTAGAGTATAGAATAGAATGGAATAGAATAGAATGGAATAGAATAATAGAACGGAATGGAATGGAATAGGATAGGATAGGATATGATAGAATAAGGAAGAGAAGGGATGGGAATAGAATAGAATAGAATAGAAGAGTAGAATAGAATAGAATAGAAATAGAATAGAAAGAGTAGAATAGAATAGAATAGGATAGGATAGGATAGAAGAGGATAGGATAGGATAGGATAGAATAGGAGAGTAGAGTAGAATAGATGGAATAGAATAGAATGGAATAGAATAATAGAATGGAATGGAATAGGATAGGATAGGATAAGATAGAATAAGGAAGAGAAGGGAAGGGAATAGAATAGAATAGAAGAGTAGAATAGAATAGAATAGAATAGAAAGAGTAGAATAGGATAGGATAGGATAGAAGAGGATAGGATAGGATAGGATAGGATAGGAGAGTAGAGTAGAATAGAATGGAATAGAATAGAATGGAATAGAATAATAGAATGGAATGGAATAGGATAGGATAGGATAAGATAGAATAAGGAAGAGAAGGGAAGGGAATAGAATAGAATAGAAGAGTAGAATAGAATAGAATAGTATAGAATAGAAAGAGTAGATAGAATAGAAGAGGATAGGATAAAATAGGAGAGTTAGAGTAGAGTAGAGTAGAGTAGAGTAGAGTAGAATAGAATAATAGAGTAGAATAGAATAGAATAGAAAGAGTAGAGATAGAGTAGAATAGAATAGAACAGAATAGAATAGAATAGAATAGAACAGAACAGAAAAGAACACCTTTGATCCTAGAGGTCATCTAGTCCAACCCCGTGCTCAGGCACAAAAACTCTATCTAGACCATTTCAGACAAAATCGGCTGTACAATCTCTTGCACCATGTCCAATCTCCCAAAGTCTGCCAAGCCACGCCAACCTCTGGCTGAACGGCTACTGGGGTGTGGGGTGAGGGAAGACCCTCCCCAAGGCTCGGCAGTGGCTTTGAGCCCAGCCCCTTCCTCATTTCTGCCCTTCCCCGTGTGCTCCCACCCACCACCACCCACCCCACCACCCAAAGATTCTGGGTCCAGCTCAGTCTCTTGACTGGGCTTCACTTCTCCTGCTGCTCCCCTCCCCTTTTCCACAAATCCACACGCCCGCCTGGTGCAATTTCCCACCGCCCCCCCCTCCCCAATCCCTTTCTCTCCCCCCTCCAGGGCCTAAGAGGGATTTATTATTTTCCTGCTTTATTAACTCTGAAAAGCCGAGGATGGGATCAGAGCTCTTTTTTTGCACCTAAATAGCCCCAGCTATGGGGGGAAACAAAGGCCGGCTTGTGGGGCAGGAGTCCCAGGATGTGGGAACGAGCTGACCTTTCTCCCCTGCCCCCCCCCCCCTGCAACGGGCCCAGCCTGTTTGTACAGACTGGTGCCAGGTGGAGAGGAATCAATGAGGTCTCCAAAAGAAATCAAGTTGCTTTGAAGGGGGTTTTGTGGAGCCTCTGGGACCCCCCCCCCCCAGGATGAAGATGGCTGTCATCCAGGGCTGGTGGCTTTCCAATTGAGCCCCGAGATCAGGCCTCCTCTTCTTCCTCAACCCATCCAGGGTCTCCTGCTTGAGAAGGGGTTGGACTAGAAGACCTCTGAGGTCCCTTCCAGCTCTATTCTGATTGGTTGACTTGATTGGCTGATTGATTGATTGAAATGGTCTAAGGGCTCTTGTTTGAGAAGGGGTTGGACTAGAAGACCTCTGAGGTCCCCTTCCAGCAGAATTCTGATTGATTGATTAGCTGGTTGGTTGATTGAAATGGTCAAGGGTCTCCTACTTGAACAAGGGTTGGCCTAGAAGACCGCCAAGGTCTCTTCCAGATCAATCTCTTATTTATTCATTTATTTATTTATTTATTCATTCATTCATTCATTCATTCATTCATTCATTCATCCATCCAATACACAAAATACATAGGAAGAAAAATAACATGTAGTAATATATATAAGGGTAAGTGAACTTAGAGGAGAGGATATATGAAAGAAAGAAAATGTATATGATAAGTGAGAGAAAGGAAAGACAATTGGACAGGGGACGAAAGGCACACCAGTGCACTTATGTATGCCCCTTACTGGCCTCTTAGGAACCTGGATTGATTGATTGATTGAAATGGTCTAGGGTTTGAGAAGGGTTTGACTAGAAGACCTCCAAGGTCTCTTCAGCTCTGATTCTGATTAATTGATTCTGGTTAATTGATTATTCTGATTAATTGATTGGTTGATTGATTGGTTGATTGAAATGGTCTGGGGTCTCCAGTTTGAGAAGGCGTTGGACTAGAACAGGGGTAGGGCAAAGTTGGCTCTTCTATGACTTGTGGACTTCAACTCCCAGAATTCCTGAGCCAATCATGCTAGCTCAGAATTCTGAGAGTTGAAGTCCACATGTCATGGAAGAGCCAACTTTCCTTACCCCTGGACTAGAAGATCCCCAAGGTGCCTTCCAACTCTATTTTGATTGATTGATTGATTGAAATGATCTAGGGTGTCCAGTTTCAGAAGGCGTTGGACTAGAAGACTCCAAGATCCCTTCCAACTCTATTCTCATTGATTAATTGATTGAAATGGTCTAGGGTCTCCTGTTTTGAGTAGGGGCTTGGACTAGAAGACCTCTAAGGTCCCTTCAAATTCTATTCAGATTGATTGATTGATTGATTGATTGATTGATTAGCTGGTTGATTGATTGAAATGGTCTACGGTCCCCTACTTGAACAGGGTTGACCTACAAGACCATCAAGGTCTCTTCCAGCTCAATTCTGATTGATTAATAGATTGAAATGGTCTAGGGCACAGGTAGGCAAAGTTGGCTCTTCAAAGAACAACCAAAGAATCGAAGAATCTCCTTGGATGAGAAGCGAAACATCTTCAAAGAATTGAAGAATCTTCTTGGATGAGAAGCGAAATATGTTCTAAGAATTGAAGAACCTTCTTGGATGAGAAGCGAAACATCTTCAAAGAATTGAAGAATCTCCTTGGATGAGAAGCGAAACATCTTCTAAGAATTGAAGAATCTCCTTGGATGAGAAGCGAAACATCTTCTAAGAATTGAAGAATCTCCTTGGATGAGAAGCGAAACATCTTCAAAGAATTGAAGAATCTTCTTGGATGAGAAGCGAAACATCTTCTAAGAATTGAAGAATCTCCTTGGATGAGAAGCGAAACATCTTCTAAGAATTGAAGAATCTCCTTGGATGAGAAGGGAAACATCTTCAAAGAATTGAAGAACCTTCTTGGATGAGAAGCGAAACATCTTCTAAGAATTGAAGAATCTTCTTGGATGAGAAGGGAAATGTCTTCAAAGAACTGAAGAATCTCCTTGGATGAGAAGCGAAACATCTTCAAAGAATTGAAGAATCTTCTTGGATGAGAAGCGAAATATGTTCTAAGAATTGAAGAACCTTCTTGGATGAGAAGCGAAACATCTTCAAAGAATTGAAGAATCTCCTTGGATGAGAAGCGAAACATCTTCAAAGAATTGAAGAATCTTCTTGGATGAGAAGCGAAATATGTTCTAAGAATTGAAGAACCTTCTTGGATGAGAAGCGAAACATCTTCAAAGAATTGAAGAATCTCCTTGGATGAGAAGCGAAACATCTTCAAAGAATTGAAGAATCTTCTTGAATGAGAAACAAAACATCTTCTAAGAATTGAAGAATCTTCTTGGATGAGAAGGGAAATGTCTTCAAAGAACTGAAGAATCTCCTTGGATGAGAAGCGAAACATCTTCAAAGAATCGAAGAATCTCCTTGGATGAGAAGCCGAAATGTCTTCAAAGAATTGAAGAATCTTCTTGGATGAGAAGGGAAATGTCTTCAAAGAACTGAAGAATCTCCTTGGATGAGAAGCCGAAACGTCTTCAAAGAATTGAAGAATCTTCTTGGATGAGAAGGGAAATGTCTTCAAAGAACTGAAGAATCTCCTTGGATGAGAAGCCGAAATGTCTTCAAAGAATTGAAGAATCTTCTTGGATGAGAAGGGAAATGTCTTCAAAGAACTGAAGAATCTCCTTGGATGAGAAGCCGAAATGTCTTCAAAGAATTGAAGAATCTTCTTGGATGAGAAGGGAAATGTCTTCAAAGAACTGAAGAATCTCCTTGGATGAGAAGCCGAAACGTCTTCAAAGAATTGAAGAATCTCCTTGGATGAGAAGCCGAAACGTCTTCAAAGAATTGAAGAATCTTCTTGGATGAGAAGCCGAAATGTCTTCAAAGAATTGAAGAATCTTCTTGGATGAGAAGGGAAATGTCTTCAAAGAACTGAAGAATCTCCTTGGATGAGAAGCCGAAACGTCTTCAAAGAATTGAAGAATCTTCTTGGATGAGAAGCCGAAACGTCTTCAAAGAATTGAAGAATCTCCTTGGATGAGAAGCCGAAATGTCTTCAAAGAATTGAAGAATCTTCTTGGATGAGAAGGGAAATGTCTTCAAAGAACTGAAGAATCTCCTTGGATGAGAAGCCGAAACGTCTTCAAAGAATCGAAGAATCTCCTTGGATGAGAAGCCGAAACGTCTTCAAAGAATTGAAGAATCTTCTTGGATGAGAAGCGAAATGTCTTCAAAGATCAACCAAAGAACCAAAGAAGCTTCTAGGATGAGTAGCAAAATGTCTTCAAAGCCCAGTTGTCTTTTGAGTGACAAAAAAGCCCTTTGGGGGACTTCAAGATCTTTGGGATGGATCAAGGATCAGCCGCATCCTTTAAGCCCCCCTCCCCACAATTCCTTCAAACTCCCCCCTCCTCTTCATTGCCCCCCTCCCTCTTCTTCTTCTTCTCCTCTTGGCCTCCAACTCAGGCCAGATGTTCAGCCATGGCGTGGGGTGGGGTGGGGAAGCGAGCCCCCTCCCGCCAGTGATCAATGGCTTTTGGCAAACCCTGGGCCCGGCCAATGCAATGCAGATGGTCCTTTTGAAGGATGCGAGAAAGGGGGGGGGTTTAAAACCCACCCACCCCCTTTCCCGGATTCTCACCCCCGACACAAAGGAAAGTCAAACAGCATCGCTAATTCGGCTTGTAACGTGGCACACTTCCGTTCTCAACAGCCTTCAATGGCTTGAATGGGGGCGGCGGGTGTGGGAAACTCGGGGCCCAAAGCTTTATCAGACACCCCAGACTCCCAGACCCACATCTGCCTGAAGCCTGGCAGACATGGAAAGGGGGGGGGGGAGGAGAAGATGGAATGGGTTGGTGGGAGAGAAGAAGGAGGGGAGAAAAAGTCCCCATTGGAGTTCCTTTGGGCTATCTTTATTTTTTCTTTCTTTCTTTCTTTCTTTTTTCTTTCTTCCTTCCTTCCTTCCTTCTTTCTTCTTTCCTTCTGTCTGTCTGTCTATCTATCTATCTAGTTACTTACTTTCATATTTAGTTGTTTACTTATTTATTTAGTTGTTTACTTATTTATTTAGTTATTTACTTATTTATTTAGTTAGTTGGTTATTTAGTTAGCTAGTTACTTACTTACTTACTTACTTACTTACTTACGTATTTAGTTAATTAGTTAGTTATTTATTTAGTTAGCTAGCTAGTTAGCTAGTACTCATTTACTTACTTATTTAGTTAGTTAGTTAGTTAGTTATTTACTTATTTAGTTACTTACTTATTTATTTAGTTAGTTAGTTAGCTAGTTATTTACTTACTTGTTTAGTTAGTTATTTACTTATTTTTTTAGTTAGTTAGTTAGTTTAATTACTTAGTTAGTTATTTACATTTATTTTTTCATTTATAACAACAGCAGCAGCAACAACAACAGAGTTGGAAGGGACTTGGAGGTCTTCTAGTCCAACCCCCTGCTTAGGCAGGAAATCCTACATCACTTCAGACAGATGGTTATCCAATATCTTTTTAAAAACTTCCAGTGTTGGAGCATTCAAAACTTCTGGTGGCAGGCTGTTCCACTGGTTAATTGTTCTGTCAGGAAATACCTCCTAAGTTCTAAGTCACTTCTCTCCTTGTTTAGTTTCCACCCATTGTTTCTTGTTCTACCTTCAGGTGCTTTGGGAGAATAGCTTGATTCCCTCTTCTTTGTGGCAACCCTTGAGATACTGGAAGGCTTCTATCATGTCTCCCCTGGTCCTTTTCATTAAACTAGCCATGCCCAATTCCTGCAACCATTCTTCATATGTTTCAGCCTCCAGTCCCCTCATCCTCTTTATTGCTCTTCTCTGCACTCTTTCTAGAGTCTCAACATCCTTTTTGCATCGTGGCAACCAAAATTGAATGCCGTATTTCAAGTGTGGCCTTATAAAGTGGTATTAACCCTTCACGTGATCTTGATTCTCTCCCTCTGTTGATTCAGCCTAGAACTGTGTTGGCTTTTTTGGCAGCTGCTGCACACGGCTGGCTCCTATTTAAATGGTTGTCCACTAGGACTCCAAGTTCCCTCTTACAGTCACTACTGTTGAGCAAGGTACCACCTATATTGTACCTATGCAGTATATGTCTATAGTCTCAGCATCCCTTTTGCATCGTGGTGACCAAAACTGGATGCAGTATTCCAAGTATGCCCTTACCAAGGCCTTATAAAGTGGCATTAAAAGTTCATGTGATCTTGATTCTACTTTGCCTTGCCTTCTATTTTGGACAGAGGGTTGGACTAGGAGACCTCGGGGGTTCCTTTAAAATAATAAAAAATAAAAATAATCTTTATTAATTATTTACATTAAGAAAAACACACAAATACCATAAAACAACCAAAAAAACCCACAAGGGGAAGAGCCTTCTCTGTGGTGGCCCCGGCCCTCAGGAATCAGCTCCCTCCAGAGATTCGCACTGCCCCCACCCTCCTCGCCTTTCACAAGACCCTTAAGACCCATCTATGTCACTAGGCCTGGGGCAGTTAGATCATGCCCCCCCCCCTGACCATTAAATGTTACGTGTGGATGGGATTGAGTTAATTGACTGCTTTTTATTGTAATGGGATTTTATTTATTTATTTATTTATTTATTATTTAGATTTGTATGCCGCCCCTCTCCGAAGACTCGGGGCGGCTCACAACAGAATAGAACAAATCATAAATAATCAGAAAACTTTAAAATTTATACAAGCTTTAAAAGAACCCCATAAACTAACAGACGCACACACAAACATACCATGCATAAATTAAACATGCCCGGGGGAGGTGTTTCAGTTCCCCCATGCCTGACGGCAGAGGTGGGTTTTAAGGAGTTTACGGAAGGCAGGGAGAGTAGGGGCAGTTCTAATCTCTGGGGGGAGTTGGTTCCAGAGAGTCGGTGCCGCCACAGAGAAGGCTCTTCCCCTGGGGCCCGCCAGCCGACATTGTTTAGTTGACGGGACCCGGAGAAGGCCCACTCTGTGGGACCTAATTGGTCGCTCGGATTCGTGCGGCAGTAGGCGGTCTCGGAGATATTCTGGTCCAGTGCCATGAAGGGCTTTAAAGGTCATAACCAACACTTTGAATTGTGACCGGAAATTGATCGGCAGCCAATGCAGACTGCGGAGTGATGGTGAAACATGGGCATACCTGGGTAAGCCCATGACTGCTCTCGCAGCTGCATTCTGCACGATCTGAAGTTTCCGAACACTTTTCAAAGGTAGCCCCATGTAGAGAGCATTACAGTAGTCGAACCTCGAGGTGATGAGGGCATGAGTGACTGTGAGCAATGAGTCCCGGTCCAGATAGGGCCGCAACTGGTGCACCAGGCGAACCTGGGCAAACGCCCCCCTCGCCACAGCTGAGAGATGGTTTTCTAATGTGAGCTGTGGATCGAGGAGGACGCCCAAGTTGCGGACCCTCTCTGAGGGGGTCAATAATTCCCCCCCCAGGGTGATGGACGGACAGATGGGATTGTCCTTGGGAGGCAGAACCCACAGCCACTCCGTCTTATCCGGGTTGAGTTTGAGTCTGTTGACACCCATCCAGGCCCCAACAGCCTCCAGGCACCGGCACATCACTTCCACCGCTTCGTTGACTGGGCATGGGGTGGAGATGTAAAGCTGGGTATCATCGGCATATTGATGATACCTCACCCCATGTCCTTGGATGATCTCACCCAGCGGTTTCATGTAGATGTTAAATAGCAAGGGGGAGAGGACCGACCCCTGAGGCACCCCACAAGGGAGAGACCTCGGAGCCGACCTCTGACCCCCCACTAACACCGACTGCGACCGGCCAGAGAGGTAGGAGGAGAACCACTGGAGCACAGTGCCTCCCACCCCCAGCCCCTCCAACCGGTGCAGAAGGATACCATGGTCGATGGTATCGAAAGCCGCTGAGAGATCGAGGAGCACCAGGACAGAGGATAAACCCCTGTCCCGGGCCCGCCAGAGATCATCCATCAACGCGACCAAAGCGGTTTCCGTGCTGTAACCGGGCCTGAAACCCGACTGCTGGGGACCTAGATAATCAGCTTCTTCCAAGGACCGCTGGAGCTGGAGTGCCACCACCTTCTCGACAACCTTCCCCATAAAGGGAAGGTTGGAGACTGGACGATAGTTGTTAAGTACGGCTGGGTCCAGGGAGGGCTTCTTGAGGAGGGGGCGCACAAGCGCTTCTTTATAGAGTGATGGAAAAACTCCCCTCCCCAAGGAAGCGTTGGTAATCTCCTGGGCCCAGCTCCTTGTCACCTCCCTGCTGGCCGAGACCAACCAGGAGGGACACGGATCCAGTAAGCAGGTGGCGGAACTCACAGCTCCAATGGCCTTGTCCACTTCATCATTTTAGCTTATACAGTAGTTTTAACTATTAGATTTGTACACATATTGTTTTTGTATTGTATTCTGTGAGCCGCCCCGAGTTTTCGGAGAGGGGTGGCATACAAATCTTAATAATAACATCAATAGCAATAACAATAACAACAACAACAACAATAACAATTACAATAACAATAATAATAATTAACTACTGCAACGCTCTCTACTTGGGGCTACCTCTGAAAAGCGTTTGGAAACTTCAGATTGTGCAGAATGTGGCCCCGAGAGTAATCATGGGCTTTCCTAGATATGCCCATGTCTCATCAACACTCCGCGGCCTGCACTAGCTGCCAATCAATTTCCGGTCACAATTCAAAGTGTTGGTAATGACCTATAAAGCCCTTCATGGCATCGGACCAGAATACCTCCGGGACCACCTTCTGCCGCACGAATCCCAGCGACCGATTAGGTCCCACAGAGTTGGCCTTCTCCGGGTCTCGTTGACAAAACAATTTTGTCTGGTGGGACCTAGGGGAAGACCCTTCTCTGTGGTGGCCCCGGCCCTCTGGAATCAATCCCCCCCCAGAGATTAGGACTAACCCAACCCTCCTTGCCTTTCACAAATTACTGAAAACACACCTATGCCACCAGGCTTGGGGGACATAATTGACCCTTAGCTGTTTCTTTTTATGTATGGTTTAATTGGATGGTATGACTGTTTCTTATAATGGGTTTTCATTTGTTTTTGATATTAGATTTGTGCTTTGTATTTGTTGTGAACCACTCCGAGTCTAATACAAGTCTAATAAATTATTATTATTAATATTATTAATATTATTATTATTATTATATTTGTCTGTCTGTCTATCTCACTATCTATCTGTCTGTCTGTCTGTCTGTCTATCTGTCTATCTGTCTATCTATCTAACTGTCCGTCCGTCCGTCTGTCCGTTCATCCATCCATCCATCCATCTATCTATCTGCCCCCCACCCTCCTTACTGTTCACAAACTCCTGAAAACACATCTATGTTGCCAGGCATGGGGAAATTGATATACCCCTAGCTGTAATGATTAAATGTATAGTTTGTCTGGATTGTATGATTGTTTTTATTAGTGTTTATATAAGTGTTTTTTTTAATTGTGTTTTAATATTGGATTTGTAGATGTATTGCTTGTTGTGAGCTGCTACAAGTCCTCGGAGAGGGGCGGCATACAAATCTAATAAATAATAATAATAATAATAATAATAATAATAATATCATCATCATCATCATCATCATCATGGAGAAAAACAGAGCATTTTGTCCAATTTGGGATAATTTACCCAGTTTTGAGCCAATGTCTAGAAAATGGGGATTAATAATAATAATAATCTTGTGATATTGTGATACGAAATCCAGCATATCAAGCTCATTTGCTGTGTATTACTGCCTTTTTGTGAATAATAATAATAATAATAATAATAATAATAATAATAATAATAATCCACCGCAGCTTCATTCCTGCCTGTCTCTCACCCCCCAAAACACCCCCCAGCCCAACAGCTTCCCTGCCACATGGCTAAAATCCTCCGCTGTTGTCGAGGTTTGAAAATCCTCCGTCTTTCCCACACATTCCCCGAATGGCACCCCCACGCTCCACACAACTGGCGTGTGCCGTTCACAACAAGCCACATTAGTTCCACTCCTTGGCTCGGCCTTTTGTTTTCAGTGGGAAAAGAAGAGGCCCATCTGGGACATAGAGGCAGAAATTGGGGGGTGGGTGGGAAGGGGTTCCTCCCCTCTTTTGAAATCTTGCATGTGCCTTAAACAACGACAACAACAACCCACCCCTAAAAACAACATCTGGCAATTACGCGGGAAGAATGTCGTTTTCAAAGCCACTGGATGGGTACTAAAAATCGCACGTTGCCCAACTTAAAATTTCCGGAAGAGCTGGAGACTCCAAGGAGCAAATTGCACCGGTTTTTTTTATGTCTTTATGGCCAGGGGGGTGGGGGGGTTATCCCAACTTTTTTCTTCTAAAGTCTGGAGAAGACCGTGGAGAGAGAAAATCACACACATACACACAGTTTCCCCCATTGTATAAACTTCCAAGCCTCTCCTGGGGTGGGGGGGAGAATCTATTTTTAAAAATATTTTTGTTGCAGAAAAATATACAAAATATACAGCGTAATGAGTAGAAACAGCAGATAGACAGGCGGATGGATAGAGGTAGACAGACAGACAGACATATTGTAGATAGATGAGAGAGAAATGATATAATTTGTATATAGATAGAAGATAGATGGATGGATGGATGAATGGAGATAGATGGATGGATGGATGGATGGAGATAGACAGACAGACAGACAGACAGACAGACAGACAGACAGACAGATATCTATTGATAGATCTATCATCTATCATTTATCTATATAGATCTATCATCTATCTATCATCTAGATAGATATAAGATATTGATAGATAGATATAAGATATTGATAGATAGATATGAGAGATAGATGGATGGATAGATATAGATAGACAGACAGACAGACAGACATGAGATATAGATAGATATGATAGATATGTAGATAGACGAGAGAGAGATGATAGATATTGTATATATATATATATATATAGAAGATGGATGGATCGATGGATGGATAGATAGATAGATAGATAGATAGATAGATAGAGATAGGAGAGAGAGATGATAGATATTGTACATAGAAGATGGATTGATGGATGGAGGGATGGATGGATGGATAGCTATTAGATAGATCTCTCTCTCTCTCTTTCTCTTTCTCACTCTCTCTCTCACACACACTCTTTCTCTTTCTCTTTCTCTCTCTTTCTAGCGTTCCCAGCTCCCCAACTGCGCTTGGAAGACATAATCCTTAATTTTTTGGCTTTTCTTGGATAAAACCCTCCACCTGCTCCCTCTCTTTCTCTCTCTCTCTCTTTTAATAGAGTCATTATGCTTTATTGACCACCGACCGGAGCAGGGAAAACAAGCCCAAAGCGTTTCTTTCTTTCTTCCTTTTTTCTTTTCCTTTCCCCTTTTTTCTTTTTTCTTTTCTTCTTCCCGAGATGCCCGCTCGATCCTGATTGGCTGAGGAGTGTGGGAAACTCTGAGAAGGGCCTTGACTCGCCGCCCAGATTCAGGGGTATAAATAGGGTGATGGAGAGGTGGAGGCTTTGCAGACAGGGATTTTTTTTACCATGACCCCTTCCAACCTGATACGCGTGGACCAAAACAGACTGCTCACCTCGAAGGAGAAAAACAAAGTAAGTACGAAGCCCAACACTTTAATTTTTTTTAAAAATTAAAAAAATCAAAGCCCAAAACTTAAATTGCTTAAAAATAAATAAAAATTTAAAGCCCCAAACTTTAACTTTAAAAAATCAAAAAATGTAAAGCCCAAAACTTCATTTTAAAAAAAAAATAAAAAAATTTTTAAAGCCCAAATCTTTAATTTAAAAAAAATTAAAGCCCAAAACTTTAATTTAAAAAAATAAATAAAAAATGTAAAGCCCAAAACTTTAATTTTTAAAAATAATTAAAGCCCAAAACTTTAATTTTTAAAAATAAATAAAAAATGTAAAGCCCAAATCTTTATTTTTTAAAAAAAATTAAAGCCCAAATATTGAATTATTTAAAAAATTAAAGCCCAAAGCTTTATTTTTTTTTAAAGAGGATTTTTTTGGGGGGGGGGTAAGGGATGTTAAGTCCTTCTGTTTTGGCTTTCCTTACCCACCTCCTTTTCTTTCTTTCTTTTTTTCTTTCTTTCTTTCTCTCCCTCCCTCAGCTGAGAAAACCGATGATTGAAAAAATGCGACGGGACCGCATGAACCGAAGCATCGAGCAGCTCAAACAGCTGCTGGAGAAACAGCTGCGAGGCCAGCAGGCGGCTTCGAAGCTGGAGAAGGCGAACATCCTTGAGATGGCCGTCAGCTACCTGAAGCATCAGAACTGGGCGCAGGGCACAGGTGAGTCAATCAATCAACCAATCAGTCAGAGTAGAGCTAGAAGGGACCTTGGAGGTCTTCTAGTCTGACCCCCTGCTCCAACAATAGACCCAAACCATTTGAATCAATAAATCAGAGTAGAGCCGATGCCTAGAAAATGGGGATTAATAATAATAATAATAATAATAATAATAATAATAATAATAATAATAATAATATTGTGATATTGTGATATTGTGATATTGTGATACAAAATCCACCATATAAATCTCATTTGCTGTGCATTACTGCCTTTTTGTGAATAATAATAATAATAATAATAATAATAATAATAATAAGCAGCAGCAAACGAGATCACTATGCTGGATTTTGTATTTCATCATCAGCCGGGCACTTCCCAAGCACCTAGGACTGAATAATGATAATGATAATAATAATAATAATAATAATAGTAATAATAATAATAATAATATCTCCACCCTACTAATCTTTTGGAAAGCCATGAAAACCTGGCTTTTCTGGCAGGCCTGAGACTAGGAATGATTGAGTGTACGCATAGTTTTGGGGGGTTATTTATGTATTTTAATGCTCTTTGTTGTTTTTATTGCTGTTGTATTTTATCCTGTTTTTATTTGTGCTGATTATTTCGAGCCACCCAGAGTCCTTCTGGAGTTGGGTGGCATATAAATATCACAAAATGAAATAAAATAAAATAAAAGCAACAACAATAGCAACAACTACAGAGTTGGAAGGGACCTTAGAGGTCTTCTAGTCCAACCCCCTGCTTAGGCAGGAA